>NW_024090822.1:0-24962 GCF_014356525.2 Nilaparvata lugens
TAATTTTGTCAGGTTGGCATTAAGTTGAGTTGACTTTGTTAGGTTGGCACCAAGTTGAAGATTAAATGCATTTATAGCGGAAAAATTGATGGGGCACTGCTACTTCAATCTGGGAATATTATATTACTAGCAGTCAGGCTCGCTTCGCTCGCTATATCCGTTTAGCCAGCCGTTTAGTCTGGACCCCCGACTGGATTGTCCTAACATAATTATGATAAAAATGCCCAAATGAAAATTGCAGGCGAGCGAAGCGAGCATGCTGATCTCATTCTTGGACGATCCAGTCGGAGGTTCGGGGGCGGAGCCCCCTGGCTAGACGGATATGGCGAGCGAAGCGAGCCTGACGGCTAGTTATGATATAAAATTAAGCATATGATAAGAAATCGTATAATATATGAAGATATCACAATAACAATTCGTCTTAGTCTTAGTTAGGAACAAACTACAATTCATATTAATAAGTAATTCAGTTTTAACCAAAAATTAAAAGGTAAATGTTGCATCATGAGCATTCATTATATTGTAGACTGAAAATACTCATCTACCGAATAGTACCATGGAGAAACAATAGCATAAGTAGATATCCCTTGGTATAGGGAGTTTATGTCATAATTTTACTGTTATCTCAAGTCGATTACTGTCGATTATTGTCGATTTTTACTGTTTTGTTGGGGTGAGCGTGTATGAACGGCACAATATGAGAGACTACCAGTGTCACACAGCTTCACGGGAAAGAACTATGTGGGCTATCGGCTTGAGATAACAGTTAAAAGTGCCGACTTAAACGCCTATACCATGGTATATCTACTTACGCTATTGTTTCTCTATGACAGTACGCACTCTCTGTCAATTTATTTTTCCTACAGTTACGTTGAAAAGTGGCCATTGCTGCACTGATTACAGAACGCAAAGAATCACTTTTCCGCTCTAGTGCGGGAAAACTTTTCTGCACCCAGATTTGCAACATGGCAACGCAAAATATAGGGTGATTCTAAAAGAGCGCCGGTTTTAATATATCAAATTAAGAGGTTAATTTAAACGAAAAATTGAAAATAAATACATCAACATGTTCTCTCACCTTCCGATTTCATGTATGAAAAATTATGTCATGAATGTGTCCTCCTCTACTGCGCGGCACGCATCAACTCTGTCCATGAAATTCCCTATTACTGCACGACAAGTTTCCACTTCCCTTTCGCCGATAACCCGTCGAATTTTCCTCCTTCAAGTCATTGATGTTTCGGGGTTTATTAGCATACACCAATGACTTCAGATGACCCCAAAGATAAAAGTCACAAGGCGTCAAGTCACACGACCTTGGTGGCCAATGATGATCGGAATTACGAGAAATGACGTGATCCTGAAACCGTTCATTGAGCAACACAATGGTTTCGCGGGCAGCGTGGCATGTGGCACCATCCTGCTGAAACCACAACTCGAAGAATTCTCCGTACAGAAGAACATTTCAATCTCAATTGCTGAGCACGGCGACGAATTGATTTCGCTGGGCTAACAGCAACACTGTCACGAACTAACGCAATGTTCTGCTCAGTTCGGACAGAACGACGACGTCCAGGACTTTTAAGGTCGACTGTTGAGCCCGTCTCAAAGAACTTTTTCATGAGTCTGCGAACTGTTTCATTCGGTGCTTCATTTCGTCCTAGAGTACCGCGAAGTAGCCTGACAGTAGCCGCATAACTCTCTCCATTCTGATAGAACGTTTTGACGATTAACACTCGTTGCGCACAAGTAAACTTCTCCATGGTTAGACACAGACTGCAAGATCTAAAGAAATACGATCAGAATTGACAATCGGAATGTTACCAGAAATAGAATCGAGGTCACGCATTGTTGCCAACCGATAACGAAAATTTACCAGCCGTTTAAAAACCGGCGCTCTATTTGAATGACCCTAGGTTATATGGAGCAACAGTGCAGCAAAATCAAAATGAAGTTGGTAACAGTGACTGCTGTGGCTGCTATAGTGAGCAGAGGTGCAACCAAGCACAACGCGCTAATTATTTCATTATATATTATAACCAACGACAACGAGGACTTTAGGATTTTTGATTAAGGTTCTTATCAATAATAAAATTACACAGAAAAAAACATTTGATGCATTTCAGGCAATTTTACCCAAATTACCACTTTTCATATTCAATGGTAACTGTAGGAAAAACTTAATGTGAAATACGTGCGCAAAGTTCCTCTGCTGCACTCAGAAACCATTCCGCCCTCGCCTACGGCTCGGGCGTAAACGTTTCTTTCGGTGCAGCAAACTGTCACTTTGCGCACTAGTTGCACAAATAACTATTTTAAAATTTGTTTGAATTCATAGATTGGCAGCTCTCTAATTTCTATAGAAAGATTGTTATAAATTTTGGCTTGTTGGAAAATATGGCTATCTCTTGTCTTGGAGAGTCTTATTTGAGGCAGTGATAGATCATTGTCACGTCGGGTGGAGTAAGAATGATTGTTCCCAGACGCGAAAAGATTCTATATTCATTTTAACATATAGCAAGGTATGAATAATAAAGATTGATTGATTGATTGATTGATTGAGTACTTTATTTATGTAGATTACATATATACTGGCTTATAATACACTTATACAATAGCTTACAATACAGCAAAATTATAGATGAATTTACATAATATAGACTAAGAAAATAATTATTGAACTGTATATGATATGAAAAAGCAGTTTGTAATATAATAACTATAAATAATAATCATATTGTTATGCATCTACATAAATTGGCGGAGCTTTGGACATATCAATGTCCATTCTTCGGAAAGAATATTAAAAATATCCTCCCCACTACTCTCTACCAAATCCTCATAGAAAGAGAACGTTAGAATTTTCAGACTTCGGAAACTTTCTTTACAAGACTCTCTGTTCTCAAGTTATTCAATACTCTCACTGCCTTTTTTCCAAATAAAACCTTGTTGCATGACAAGAGTTGCCCCAGAGACGAATTCCATAGGAGATGAGGGATTGGAAAAGTCCATAATTCACAAGTAACAAAGATTCAGCATTCAAAGATAACTTGAGTCTCCTTAAAAGAAAAACAACTCTGGAGAGTCTCCTGCACAAACTCAAGATATGAGGCTCCCAACTCAATCTTCTCTCCAATGTAAATCCCAACAGTTTGACATTATTCTTGACATTAGTATCTAGTCCACGTAGTTATTTAGCTGCGTACACATAAACGCGCCTTCAACCCGCACCGAGCACGCTCCGCCCTCGTACCGCCTTCGTTCCTCCATCGAACCACAGTCGCTCCACCCCCGCACCCATCATGAACGTTACGGAAGATGTTAGATCTTCTCGCGTTCCCCGGTCGAACCACTGTTGCTCGCCGGTCGATCATCAATCGCTCTGCTGGAGTGACGTTCGGTTGCGGAGCAGAGCGAAAGTCTGTACGCACCTTTTCCCGTGAAGCTTTATGACGCTGGTGGTCTCTCATATTGTGCCGTTCATACACTCTTACCCGGTCAAAACTGTAGAAATAGACAATAATCAATTTCAATTTATTAAAAACACACAAAACAAAATAACAAAGAATTACAAAACAAATAAAATACAATAAATGCTACAAATATGAAAAAACCATGGGCTTTGTTGTTGGTTGTATTGGAGAAGAGAATCGACAGTAATTGGCTTGAGATAACAGTAAAAGTTTGCGACATAAACACCCTATACTATTAAACAAGCAATTTCGGTTTATATGTTGTATTTCACCGGATCTCGAAAACTGCTCTAACGATTCTCACTAAATTTACAACATAGTAGGTTTATAATGAAAATATTCGATTGCACTAGGTCTCATCCCTGGGAAAACTCGCTGAAAGAAATTAAAAGGATAATTATTATTCATCCTTGGAAAACAGCAAATGATCATTATTTCGTCGTCTGTTGATAATGGAAGTGAGTGAGCGAGTTCATGTGTGGGACTGTGTCAAAATTATGACTCAGCTGTTGAACTTTTGTAATCATTCAATCAGGTACTTAGTGCCGGTTGCAGAAAAGCGGGTTATTTTCAATCCTGATTAATTGCAGTAGATCCATCTTTTAGAAATGGTCTTCTCTGATTTGGTTCACGTGAAATTAATCAGGATTAAAATTTACCGGCTTTTGTGTAACCGGGCCTTGTGAGGGAAATTTGTGCATTCCTCTGGGAATTAATCTCATATACTGTGATTAGATAGAACATTTCGGAGGTCGAAGGACATTCTCATAAAAGAAATCATCCAATTCAGCAATGGGGATCGATGAAGAGACCATGAAAAAATTATTAAAGGAGTTAGAAAGTCGCCTATCATCGGATATAGATGGTAACTGAAAAAACTTAAAGAGACTTTGAAAGCTCAGTGGCATCGATAAAAACAGTAGTGGATGAAGTGTTGAACGAAAATAAAAATCTGAAGCAACAATTTCTCAGCTTTCGGACACAAACAAAGTGCTTTTGAAACGGGTTATTGGCTTGAAGATAGAAGTAGACGGAACAATTTGATTTTTAAAGGACTAAAATTCAATGTGAATACATTCAATGCAGTAAACGTGGTGAAAAATTTCTGTATCCAGTTTTTGGGAGCGAGACCGGATGTGTGGATTAACCGGGCCCATCCTCTAGGTCCAAGGTCGCGATTGGAGGCCCACTCATCGCAACTTTCCCGACAACGCCGATTTGACACATATTCTAAATAATGCGAAAAAGCTCAAGGGAACAGGGTTTTTTTTCACAAGGATTTTTCCTCAGAGACCAGAAAAGCCAGGCGAAACTGTTCGTAATGAAAAGAAATCATGAGGGTACGACCACAAGAAATATTTATAATCATGACCGTCTTACTATCCGCAACGTCTCATTTGAAATTGATGGAGAAGGAACGTTGAATCAGGGAACCAGGACGGGGAGGAAAAACTACGTGATGTTCTTGGAGAGGACGCAGATGCGGTCGTCAATGCGCTGAAGGGAGCCGATCACGTCGTAGTGAAGCTGGGAGTGATCAAGGACACTGAGCCAATGCCGTCAGTCACAAAATAAGACGAAAAGTGAGATCGATTTTTTAGTTTATAATGTATGTGGGCTGCGTGGTAAGTTTCTTTTCGATTTTTTCATTTCTTAAGAGATTATGATTGTTTTATTTTATTAGAAACATTTGTAGAGAACGGAGATCATGTTTTCTTTGAAAAGTATCTTGAAGGATATGATTATGTTTGGGATTTTGCGATAAGGGATTCAGGTATGGAAGGCCAAAGAAGGGCCAATTAACAGTTTAGAAATGGGTTAAACCATAAATAGAAAATTTAATGGTAAAATGTAGTTATATTATCTGATAAAAATGTGATAATTGTACCAGTTTATCTGAGTGGTGGGTCAGACGAGGAATGGGAATGGGACTACTGTGCGTTGTATGATTTTATGTCGACACTAGATAATACAGATAACATTATTCTTGCGGGAGATATGAATGGGCGAGTAGGAGAATCTCAGAATGTACCGTTAGAGTTAACGTTAAATCTCTCAATATAATATCTCATGATCGTAACTCTAAGGATAAAATTGTTAATAGGAAGGGGAAAAAGTTAGTGAATTTCTGTGAAGAGTTTAATTTGGCTATTTTAAATGGTAGAACTATAGGTGATGAGGCGGGGGAGCACACATTCGTAGGAAGTAGAGGGGCATCAGTTATTGATATATATGCTGTGTAAGTTTGGAATGCTTGAATTTAGTAAAAAAACTGAATGTTATACCTGTAAGTTTCTCTGACCACTTGCCAATATGCGTTTGTCTATTGAGTGATTATCGTAACGATAACGAAAATAGTTTGATGCCACTTGCTCCGAAGTTATCGGTGAGTTGTCTAAATAATACTGGCTTTACGGAAAGCTGGCTGCTAATTGTAGGAATGTCAATAATCTCCCTGACAGCATCAACGAGGCCGGTAGTATGTTGAGGCAACTCATTTACAACGCAGCTAATTTCAAAAATGTCCCTAAATCAATGAGGAATAGATTTAAAAAGAACGACTGGTACGATAGAGAATGTGAGAATATGAGAGCACGCATGTTCTCATTTCTTAGATTATTCCAGAAAACTAATTCCGTTGACGTTAGAGATGACTATGTGCGAATAACAAAAGAATATAAGGCTTTATGTAAAACTAAAAAGGAATATTACTGGAAAGATTTAAAAAATAAACTTGCTACTGTTAAAGATTCTTAAATGTTTTGGGAGATAGTACGCAAACTGAAAGGAATTCAGTCAAAAAAAATCCTAATATTAGTGCAGATGAGTGGATATATCATTAAACGGTTATACACACCTGAAAGATCAAGTGGACCAATAATGTATGCTGAACCACTTATCAATAGTGATGCGCTTGATAGATAATTAGTTATGATGAGATAGATATATCCCTGAAAAGGCTTAAAAACGGAAAAGCGCCAGGAGAGGATAGGATCCCTCCTGAATTTTACAAAAAAGCACCATTAGAATTCAAGGAGTTGTTGTATGTATTTTTCAACAGAACTTATGATGAGTGTACGTCCCCTGAGTCTTTTAATAAATCAATAATATTTCCCTTACATAAAAAAGGCGACACCAAGAATCCTAATAATTATAGAGCCATATCGTTCACAAATTCCGTTTATAAGTATTTTTAGGAATACTATTAAAAAGATTGGAGGATTGGGTTAGAATGAGAAAAATTATCTCCGAGAATCAGGCGGGTTTTAGAGTAGGGTATTCTGCCGTAGATAACATTTTTGTCCTGCATAGTTTGATAAAATATTTCACTACTGTACAGCGTAAAAAATATACTGTTTTTTCATTGACTTCCAAGCTGCTTATGACTTTATAGACAGAGAAGCACTGTTCTATAGACTTCTTGAGATAGGAATCTCCAGTAAATTCGTAGGAATGATTAGAGCTTTATATAGAAACGCGTCCTCCTCTGTATGGTGTGAAAACGGGTTAACAAGGAGTATTAGATTTGAGAGCGGATTAAAACAGGGCTGCCTACTCTCTCCAATTTTGTTCTCGATTTTCACGCATGATATTTGTGAATGTGATTGAGGGTGGGGAACTCTAAAATTAATTCCCTTCTTTATGCAGATGATTTAGTGATATTTTCCAATAATATTAGGGAGTTACAAAGTATGATAAATAGGCTGCAACAGTACTGTGTTCGATGGAACTTAGTATTAAACAAAGATAAATCTAAGATTATGGTTTTTAGGAAAGGAGGTAGATTAAGTCGAAATGAAAAATGGTACTATGGTGAGGATCCCATTCAAATTGTAAATGAGTATAAATATCTAGGGGTTACGTTCACTCCCACTTTGTCCCTCAGCAAACATTTTTCAAGTAAGCTAACATCAGCAAGATACGGTATTAATAGTTTATGGCGGAAGTTTATAGGCAGCGAAGATGTACCGTTATCCACTAAATGGCAAGTTTTTGAGACAGTGAGTAGAACAACTATCACGTATGCTGGTCAGGTGTGGGGGTATCAACGTAGGGAGGATGTAGAATGTTTCAATAGATTTTTCATGAAACGAATGTTCGGGTTACCGCAGAATACGCCCAACTATATTCTATATTTAGAAAGCGGGAGGGATATTATGTGGCTACAGACCCTAAAAATGCATTTCAAATACATATTAAAAGCACTTGCATTACCTGACCATAGATACCCTAAAATATTAACAAGCTTAGTGGTACAGAGTAATAGTGGCTGGTGTAGTGAATGGAAACAATTATTTAATCAATTTAATGAGGTATGGTGGACCCTATAACTCAGCCAGATCGGTGGGAGAAAGCTTCAAATTCTCAGTTTCATCAATATATTATACGTTAAGAACCGATAACGCAGTTATGAAAGATTATTTAAACGACTCAATAAAAGAAGGATGATTAACATAATTTTCAGAGCGAGAGGGTCATTATTGCCCTTGAATTTTAGAGTAGATAGGGGGGAAAACAGCTATATTTGTTCACTATGTAATAGTCAAGAAATTGAAGATATTATCATTTTATAGGAAAATGTAAGGTGCTATCAGAGTACCGAGTAAAATGGTTTGGAAGCTCGGTGATAACGGATGAAATGGTTCAAGAGTATTTAAATGGTAAAAACTGGAAAAGTCTAGCGGGATATGTAAATGTAACATTGAGATATAGAAAGCTCCTTGTGGATGAATTTAATTTCTAAAAATAGCTGTACTATAATAATACTTGTGGATAATAGAAAATAAATATGTCATTGTAAATATTGTTCCCGAACCGAAAACTATGTACATATAGCTCTGGACATGTATGATTGAGTTCATCGGTTTATTATTGAAGATGATTATTTTTGTTCAAATGAGTTCAAATTATCATTGTATCACTTCATTTCATAAAGAATTATTTGTATGTTCGATTAATAAGTAAGAATAATTTACTTTGTATCAATGTGTAGTTCATCTCTAGGCCTATAATAATGATTCAGGTTTCTCAAATGAACTGAAAATGATAAGATTCCAAGCATAGACGGACTACTGTGCTATGAGTGACTGATATTTAGTGCTAACTTCCCAGTTGCCTTATAAAGTTTATATTGAGTGCTATCGCATGACATTGTGTAGCCCGTTCACTCTGTAGCCTACTGTGAGAACTTTGACAAAACTAGAAGATAAGGATGAGATATAGATTAAATAACTATCAACTCCGGCTGACGGCTTCGGCTATGCCTAAGAATTTTCGGATTATTATGAACTATGGTATTGATTGTTGACGAATGATATTGTATTTAATTTTATCTTATTTTGTATTGTTTTTTGAAGTGAAAAATAAATTCTTTATCTATCTATCTATCTTCTATCTATCTATCTATCTAAGAACCTTTCGTATGAATTGACTGTAATTATAATTATTATTCTTGTATAGATTTTTTGGCTTTTGTGCTCCAGAAATGAAGCTCGGTCCCCGTATTGAAACGCTAAAGTGAGGTCCACGTTATACTGCAGTTTTGATGCAATGGTATTGCTGTACTTGTCTATAATTCAACAAAGCGGATAGCGATATCTCTTCCTCGTTTTGCCCTGTTGCTAGATCGTCTTTTTAACAATGTAGAATTAATAATTATTAACAAAATATTCCATGTCAATTATAAATTGTATTATATTGTTCTATAATTTTATAATTGAGATGAAATATTTTGTTAATTAATTATTAATTGAGTGGTATTTCAAGTAGAATAGAATAGAATGACTGCCTTTATTTATACCTGGGAGGCGAAGTTAGAGCGCAGTCGGCCCTCTCTTACACTTAACCCTCAAAAGTAAAGTGAATCTTATGAAGGGAAAGAAGAAAGAGAACCAACATTGATCAATTTATGGGGGGGGGGGGGGGTAATACTATTTATAATACGTAATTCCAATGGAAATGATTCTTAATAACCTTTCAATAAAGGTATTTAACTCGGTATAGTGCCTTCCTTGCAACATTGGTGATGAGAAGACTCCTGTATCAACAATATCAACTTTTTCAACTATAGTGAGGTCCACGTTATATGACAGTGGATAAAGATAGAAAATAGCGATGCCGATTCTCTGCATTTATTAATATATTTCTACAGTGTCAAACATAATTGCATCGTTGTGGGCCTAGAAAAGGATAGTACCCCGGCTATGTCGAATGATAGACAAGGATAGCAAAAACAAAGTTGATCAAATACTGTCATTATAACGTGTACCTTACTATAGACAGAAAGGTTCCACAGTAATGTTTGTTTTGCAGGTGGTCGGAGGCGGAAGGTGGCCGGACAAGAGTTGGATGTGACGCCGGAGAATCAGCGGCGTGTGTGTTGGCAGAGCTGTCTCATTGGTGCGTTTCCCGCTTATACCTGGAGGAATTTGCCGGCCATGCCGCCCAATCAGGGCTGCTCACCGATCAGTAATCAAAACTTGAATTTATCAGAGACTAGCCGTCAGGCTCGCTTCCGCTCGCCATATCCGTCTAGCCAGGGGCTCCGCCCCCTGGACCCCCGACTGGATCGTCCAAGAATGAGATCAGCAGGCTCGCTTCGCTCGCCTGCATTTTTCATTTGAGCATTTTTATCATATGTTAGGACGATCCAGTCGGGGGTCCAGTCTGGCTAAACGGATATGGCAAGCGAAGCGAGCCTGACAGCTACTAATATAATATTCCCAGAATAGCTCTGATTGAAGTAGCAGTGCACAATCAATTTTTCCGCGATAAATGCATTTCAATCTTCAACTTGGTGCCAACCTAACAAGTCAACTCAACTTAATGCCAACTGACAAAATTATTATTTAGATACCAGTTAACAACTGTTTCGAAGAGGTACTCTATCTAGATTATAGTTCTATAGTACCTATGCTATGGAAATTTCAATTATAATTAAGAGATTGGGAGAAGAAGAATATACATGCTAAAAGACGAACTTTAAACCCTTAAAAACAACCCTTAGAGTTAAAATATTGCCAAAAGATTTCTTAGTGCGCCTCTAAAGGGCCACTGAACATACCTACCAATTTGAACGTTTTTGGTCCGGTAGATTTTTAGTTCTGCGAGTGAGTGATTGAGTGAGTGAGTGAGTGTGTCAGTCAGTCACCAGTGAGTGAGTGCCATTTCGCTTTTATACATATATATAGATATAGATTGAGTTAATTAGAGATTTATTTATTTATAAATTGATAGATACAGTATCATTCTCAACTATGAATGATTGGGAAAGGAACAACCGCCGCAAAGTAGACCGACGCTAATCCACGAAAAGCAACCCACGCCGTGGGATGTTTTGTAAACCATTGCTTTAGAATTAATATCGAGGGACAGAGCTTTGCTCTGGAGTGTAAAAGCATAGAAATTTGTAACGAAGATTGAATTATAGTTTGTATTTTTATTTATCATTTCCGCAGTTGTACAATTATTTCTTCGCCCCAATTGGATGTAATGAGCTGGTTTTCGTGCATCATATGGAGGCCGAAAATGATTGTTTTCTGACCAGGCCGGTAAAAGTTTTACGGCTCTAGGGCTGTAAAATAACCTTGAAGTCAGCTGATTCTGATTTGATGTGAACGTGTTTACCAAATATTTTATGAACGGAATCAGTTTATGCTTCTAGAATTGAATAAGTTTTGCAATAAGATACTATCATTTTATTTGGATGAATAAAATACAGATAAGATATATATATATATATATAAACTATTCAATTCTTTCCAGAGTAGGATAGAACTTGTAACCTAAACTTCCGAAGTCAACGAAAACAAGCATTGTTGACGTTGACATTCAGATTGGCCAAATTTCAAGTGTGCTAAAACAGCTGATCAAAAAACTTTCCATTATTTGTGTTTATTATTCAAGAATCAAAACATTTATATTAATATCATCTTATTGTCATTTGGAAGATAAAAAGTATAAACTCAACCTCTTACATAATGAACATAATCTTTAAAATTATTTAGACAAATCAGAATAAAAATAAAATACTTGGACAATTTCCTGATATTCAGATTACCTCAGATTTGCTAGAGCTATGACCTTCCTGTTTTGCTTTCGGAAGTGCCTAATAAACAATTATTCTCATATTTATATTGTTTATTTTTCTGTGTGGCGAAAAATAACGTTCTCACCATGGGCAAAAATGTTTTTCCGGCTCTCAATCTTTTCTAGTCCTCGGCCTACGGCCTCGGACTTGAAAACCGATTTCGAGCCGGAAAAGTCTCATTTTCGGCACTAGGTGCGAAATATACTATTACAGTTATATGAGGAGGCACAACAGGATTATGCCCAAACTCTCCCTTTTCAAAACTGTCCCAAATCTAGGTTAAGCTACTATCACTCATCAAAATTACAATCTATTCACACTTCAAAAAACAAACACATCATTAATTCCAAATAGATATACTATGAATTCGATTTATAATGATATATACTATGTTTGCTACAATATTATATACATTTTTTATTTTTTTTTTAAATTTTATGACCACATAGGATGACTGTAGTCTCTGTTTAGTCCTCTTTCTTCGTTTATTCGCTTCAATTCTCTTCGTTTTCTTCCCAGTACCTTTTCATTCTGTCAGATCTTTCATCTATAAATTCATCTATAATTTTGCTGTATTGTAAGCTATTGTATATAAGTGTATAGACAGTATATATTGTAATCTACATAAAAAGTACTCAATCAATCAATCAATCAATCAATCAATCTTTCTTTTCTCAATTCATCTGAACAAACCTGTTGCCTTCTCCTCATTGTTTTATAGATAAGATCCTCTTTCTGTCAGTGATGGTTTCCCTATAGATTTTTGTGCGATTTTTGACATCGTCAATAGTTAAATTTAGTTCCGATATGTCTTTTTTTATTTCCCAAGCCAAGAATTGTGGCTCTGTCTGTTTTCGCACTCATGAATTTTTCAATAAGTCTTCTTAACTATCGATTCGCTGGGGTTCTGAGAATATGTCCAAAAAAGAATTCTCTTTTTGCGCATTAAATAAATAAATGAATAAATAAATAAATATGATTTTATTGCCGTTAAATTCTTAGAACAATAGGCAAAGTCAAATATTGATTACAGTAAGACAAAAGTTAAAAATCAAATTTTACAGCAACTGTACATACAAAATTACATTACTGAGTCTTAAAATAATACAGTACCTAAGTAAACTGTAAGTCAATTGGATTTTTTCAAATACATTAATAATATTCATTGAATGTACAAAACATATTCCTTACAGCACAACTTGAGCCTTTAGAACAATATATAAATACAAATAGAAACCTCTTAACTCTAAGCAACAATTATTTCACTCACAAAGAACTCTTCAACACTATAAAAGTAGATTTATCACAAGCCAATTCATAATCTCGTCTTAAATTTCTTTTCTGTCTCTGATATTAAATCTGTAGGTAATTTGCGTCAGTTATTGGTTTGATTTTCTCTATAAATCTGTTCTCTTGGAAGGAGTCTGAACTGGTTGTCAACTACATGTTTTTTGTTTATGCAGGTTCTAAGAATCCGTCTTTAAACTCTTCTTATAGTTTCTTTAATTCCATTTCCATCAATATTGAAAAGTGTTTCACTGCAATACATTGCTTGTGATCTTAGAACTGCCTTGTAGTGTTTTCAGTTTTGTATGAATGGAAAGACTTTTTCTCTTATAATGTCCCTAGTTACATGCTGTCCCTTGGAAAGCTTTGAAATTCTGGCCTTCCATGAGGCCTTCTCACTAAGATTATATGTGATCGTCTCTCCTAGATATCTAAAACTGTCCACAATATAATAAGACTTCCGTTAATATCTTCTTCTTCTTCACTTCAAGGATTAGGTTTGTTAAAGAACCTGTTCCGGCACCCATCTTTTCCTCGGTCTTCCCGTCTCTTTTCCCAGTAGGTTTATAGCATTTAGCCTCCAAAGGTATTCGTCCAGGAGGCATTCTATTCAAATGACTGCACCAATTCATTCTGTTTTGAATGATTTTTCCATGTAAAGGTGTACAGATAAAGCTCTTCTTATCTCCTCATTTCTGATTCTATCTGCTCTAGTGCAGCCAAACACACTTCTTAGAAACCTCATTTCTGCAGCTTGAATCTTGCTGTCTACTCTACGTGTGTGGATCCAATTCTCACTTCCGTAAAGCAGCGTTGGTACAGCGATGGTATTGAAGAATTTGATTCTAGTATCCTGCCTTGTTTTATTTTTGAGGTTTCTATGAATATTGCCACATATTCGTTGGAGCTTTGATACTTTGTTATGAATATCTTATCTGTATCATAGGTTACATCATTGCCAAGATAATTGAAATTTTTCACCTGTTCTATTATCCTCCATTCAATTCTATCTTGGTTCTGGATGGATATTTACCTTTGAAAGCCATTGATTTTGTTTTCTTAGTTGATATCTTTAAATTATATTTCTGAGAAACTCTGTCCAGCATAAACATCGCTTTCTGTAAGGCGTCCTTAATATGATTTTATTTATACACAAAGGATCAGTTATCATGAATTTCGTTTTTTCGTAAGAAATCTTATATAATTATATATTAATATATTCTTGGACAGAACTTTGAACTCTAAGTTTCCTCAGTAAGAACATAACCTATTTTTTTCGGACATTTCATTATTTATCAAAATTTGGGAACAGAATATTTTTGGGCTATGCCTGTTGTTCTATCCGATCATATTCATATGATTTGTAATTATATCAACAAATAAATAAATAAAAATATTCGTTAATATACTATGTAATATTATATCAAAATTCGGTCGGAAAGAGAGCAGTTTTGGGCTAGGCCTGTTGATCCTTTCTAATAATGTATTTGATGTGTGTATTGTTGAATGTAACCACAATAAATATAAATAAATAATAATATTCTACACTAACAGCATCTATATTGAGTTCCCGTTATAATGGCAGTGGAGGAAGATGGAAGAACAACGTTGCCGATCTTCACTGCCTTGTCAATGCCTTTTTGACGAAAGTTGATACAAGTTTATTGATAAATGATGAATTTTTGTCATAGTCATTCAATCTCAGCTGCTTTCCATGCAAGAAATCAAGCCGATAAACAGCTGTTTGCTGAAAAAATAAACATATGATTATCATTACAGCATACTGTACTGTAATGAAATCATATGTTTTTCTCTACAGTCGAGTATGTTTCCTAGTTCCAAACTTAGACTATAGTGAGGTCCACGTTATATGACAGTATTTGATCAACTGTGGTTTTGCTATCCTTGTCTATCATTCAACATAGCCGGTGGTACTATCCTTTTCTAGCTCCGCAACGATAAATCTGTTTTTGACAATGTAGAAATACAATTAATTGAGGCAGAGAATCGGTAACGATGTTCTTCTATCTTTATCCACTGCCATTATAACGTGGACCTCACTATAGTTATAGAATAGACACGGCCCATTGTATATTCATACTGAAAGTCGATGAAGCCAACATCTACTGCCATATTTCCAAATCGTGACGTCAGCATCCGATAGAAAACTTTTCTGTAGAGTTTGTTTATATTGTTTTCCATAGCAGATTGTGTCTATTTCAGCGGGAGCGCAGCGGGAGTTAACCATTTCAATGAATAATAATTTACATCCTTCTGAAATAGACACAATCTGAAAGTTTCCTATCCGATGATGACGTCACGATTTGGCGATATGGCAGTATATGTTGGCTTCAGAGGCTGGACTTTCCAGCGTGTCTATTCTATAACTGGTCTAAGGTTCCAAAATAGGAACAGCAAAACTGCTACAAAAACCGCCTTTTAGCGCTCCAAGTAGAAGTTTTGTCAACTACAATCAAGAATTTCCTGACTCGAAACTTGTAAACTAGGTTATGTTTATAGAATAAATGTAGTAATGTCAGCACAAGCAGGTAATGTTTTCTATTCTCAATTATTCTTTGTTAGGTTACCTTTGATTCACGCGTTGCTTTGAGGTTAGATTGATTTCGGTTGAGGTTTTTTGTAAAAGTTGAAGAGTGATAATTTATAATATCTAAAAATAAAATTGAACTTGAACGTTTTACAGTAGAACATAACCTTTTTTTGGACCTTTTATTAATTTATCAAAATTTGGGAAGGAATAGATTTGGGCCAAGCCTGTTCTTCCTTCCTAATCATATTTATATGATTTGCGATTCTGTCCACGAATAATATAAATATCATCATGAGTAAAAGAAGTTAACAAAAAACTCAATTTTAAGGGGTGAATCTTTTATAAGTGCTTACACTGGATTAAAATTGTTGTCTTAAAAGAGTTTGCACCCTAATAACAAAAACAATCTTGAAATTATCAATACTTTTGATATACTTTTGATTTACTATTACTTTTGATTTACTTACTAATACTTTTGATTTCTATTTTTCTATTATTTTTTAAAAGGAAATTGGAATAGAATTCCTACCAAATAACTCAATTTCTGTTGTTTCAAAATTCAGATCGGTGTATCACAGCTTTTTAAATTAGCCACCATTTCAGGTTTGTATAAAAATAAAAATCTGACCTCAGTTATGGAAGCAAATTTTTGAATCAAATTATGAAAAAATATATTTTCTTGATTAATCTGTATTCAGTTTTTTTCTCTCCCCTGAAAAATTCTGATTTTTGACATGTTCCCTTTCTCTTCAGACCGATCAATTATTCTTCTATAGATTATTATGACAAAAATAGTGTACGTTACTTCGACATGAATGTCTTTAGCAGTGCTCGAATAAAATTCTAGTCTCGGCTGACGCCTCGACTAGAAACGTCATCATTCTCGCCTTCAAAGGCCCCTTCCCGTCCTTGTGACTTAAGATACTAATGTTCAGCAAACAGCTGTTTACCGGGTTTATTTCATGCATGGAAAACAGCTGAGATTGAATGACTATGACAAATTCAAATTCAAATTATTTACTTGCAATTTCATTCATTTTCGCCACCCGGCACAGAAAGCAGCTGTTTTCCAGTCCTACGTAGATCTGAAAGATATTGTTTGCAGATGACTCTCGTCTGACGTCAGATCAGTTTCTTTCCGGCCTAGGCCGGAAAGAGTACCCTTTTTAGCCGCTAATATGGAACTAGAAAGGTGATCAAAAAACAGCTGATCAAAAATCTTTTCATTATTTGTGTTCATTATTCAATAATTAAAATATTTATAATGAAATAAATGAGGTAAAAGTTTACGGCCCTAGGGCTGTAAAATACCTTGAAGTCAGCTGATTCTGATTTGATGTGAACGTGTTTTACAAAATGGTTTATGAAACGGAATCAGTTTTATGCTTCTAGAATTGAATAAGTATTATGCAATAAGATTCTATCATTTTATTTGGATGAATAAAATACAGATAAGATATATATTATAAACTATTCAAATTCGATTTTCAGAGTAGGATAGAACTTCTAACCTAAACTTCCGAAGTCAATGACAACAAGCATTGTTGACGTTGACATTCAGATTGGCCAAATTTCAAGTGTGCTAAAACTTTGTTTATTATTCAAGAATCAAAACATTTATAATAATATCATCTTATTGTCATTTGAAAGAATAAAAAAGTATAAACTCACCTCCCACATAATTGAACATATATTTTAGGTTATTTAGACAAATCAGAATAAAAAATAAAAATACTTGGACAATTTCCTGATATTCAATATATTTACAACATGTAAAGAATTTCTTCATTGTCACATTTCTACATATATTCAATTATATAATCACAAATCTATAAAATACATAATAAGACACTAGAGAAGTTTAGTAACTATTATAAGGCTACAGTTTTTGATTTGAATCTATCAAGCCTTGAGTCTATAGTGAGGTCCATGTTATAATGGCAGTGGATAAAGATAGAAGAATAGCGATGCCGATGTCTGCATTAATTAATTATATTTCTACACTGTCAAAAACATAATTGGCATCGTTGTGGACCTAGAAAAGGATAGTACCACCGGCTATGTCGAATGATAGACAGGATAGCAAAACCAAAGTTGATCAAATACTGTCATTATAACGTTGACCTCATTATAAATAGGTTGGAGTTGGATCCAAGGGAGGAAAGCGTTAAAAAAATTAAAATCATCAGTCATTCATCTAAAAACTCGCGAATCGAGTAATAAGCTCTATATGTCAACTACTCCAAGATATTCTTCTTGAAATTTGGAATTAAAACTTTAGTTTCGCTTGGAAGTTTTTGTGAATAATTTTACTGCTCTATATAGTTCTCCTTGTTCAAATTTAGTTGTCCTATGCATTGCATTGGGTAGTATAACAAGTTATGTGCTCTTGTTTCTCTTGCTGTTTCATTCCTTTTGTTCAGTATATTGAGGTTTTTGAATGCTAACATGAGTATTTAGTAAATAAACTGAGGGAACGGTGAGAATTTTTATTTTTGAAAATGTCTCCATCTCAAATTAAAAATTCGCCGAATAATTGACCGAGCAAAGTGAGGTCTAAGATTCAGTCGACGGTTTGGCATTTCTCCTAATGTTTAAATGTTTATATGTTGCGCATTTACGGCGAAACGCGGTAATAGATTTTCATGAAATTTGACAGGTATGTTCCTTTTTTAATTGCGCGTTGACGTATATACAAGGTTTGCATTTCAAGGATAATATAAAAGGAAAAAGGAGCCTCCTTCATACTTTAATATTAGAGTGAAAATCAGACTATAGAATTATTCATCATAAATCAGCTGTCGAGTTGAATATAAATTGCATGCCATGACGCATGCAATTCAATATCTCAATGTAACTTGGTGGTAAACAATTAGCAGCTGTATAGACTATAAAATTGCATGCCTCATTGAATGCAATTTTTATGCACTATTAAATAGGATGCAAAGAACTTATAACAGCTCATCTGGGGGCCTAGATGTCTTCTGGTTTTCTAAATTCTGGAAAGCGTTATATGATAATTAAATCTTGTGTAAGCATGATCTGATCAAATAAATAGTTAGTGTATCAGTGTGGATTTGCTTATGGTTTGGGACGTCGTTATAACTGCGCGAGGTCTACTGTTCACATAACTACTATAGTGCGGTCCACGTAATAATGACAGTATTTGATCAACTTTGGTTTTGCTATCCTAGTTTATCATTCGACAAAGCCGGTGGTACTATCCTTTTCTAGGTCCACAACGATGCAAATAATTATGTTTTTGACAGTGTAGAAATATAATTAATTAATGCTGAGAATCGGTATCGCTATTCTTCTATATTTATCCACTGTCATTATAACGTGGACCGCACTATAGTATTTTAGGCTTTGAATATTTTATCTAATTGAGACGATGCACACCCAAAATACATCCTGTGCTTCATTAATTTCTCGATAAATAATAAATAATTTACTAAAACATAGATAAATAAATAACTGTTGACAATAACTGTTTGACTTGGCCTGTATGTTCTTTTTTGGCTCAATAAAATGATTTGAATTTGACAGGAAGTGGTCAGCCTTTTCCTGTACTACCACGTGAATCCAAAGCCGGCGATTGCGTTCAAGGACACACCGCGCATGATCATAGGCAAGGAGCAGTGCGTGCGTCGCTTCAATCAGATTGAGATGCGTTGGGGATACAGCGGAACCAGCGACCGTATCAGGTTATCATTATTTCACATTCGCTGTATCAGTAGTATCCAAAATACTTTTTCCTCCACCTACTGTCTAAAGTACTTACTTTACTCCCTGAAACCTAATACTAAAGTGTCACTTTTTCGCTCTCGGTAGTAAAAAACAGAAAAACTCCCTAGGAGAAAAGTGACTCCATTTAATAACATGGGAAGCATCTCTATTTTAAAACGTACATTTGGAATAGGTCAGAAGTCTAAGCTCAGATGAGGAAGCATATAGAGTAGTCATTAAACCAACTAAATTCAATACCTCAACCAGACATTTGATCGATATATAAAATTTATGTTTGTATGCTGAAATTATTATTACAAACTTCATATCACTATGCTAAAAAAATGTATATATTTTTTCCTTTTATTCCATGTTATTCAAAATATCAGCCAACGAATATTACTTATTAACTAATCAAATTTGAAACGGAACTTCATCATAGCTGTAGTTTTGGCTGTCATTGTTGTTACAACTTTAGCCGACAGATAGTGCTGTCGGAGAAGAACTGTGATTACAAGCCAGCTGTTTCTGTTTACTTTTTAGATTATTTGTAACACATTGTTTTGGTCACTTACGTTTTTAAAAATTATTTTATTAGCAGTTTTTATAAAAATGTAGGTAGAGGAAAAATGTTGTGTATATCACGAGTGAAAAATGGTTTTTTCTCCCTCAGGAAAATTGTTGCCCTCGGCTTCGCCTCGGGCTTCAAACTTTTCCCTCAGGGAGAAAAAACAGCACTTTTCACTCTAGATATACAAATAACTATTTCTCTCCTCAGGAAAATTGTGCCCTCGGCTTCGCCTCGGGCTTCAAACTTTTTCCCTCAGGAGAAAAATTCGTACTTTTCACTCTAGATATACAAATAACTATTTTCACACAAACACTTCTCTATGTAATGAAACTCATCATAAAATAGCTGATTTTAGGTAGGGAAGACCGGAAGGGTTTTCTTCAAAATGTGACAACTTCAAGAACTCATACCTAGAAAACTATGAGAGATATGGAAAAATGTTACTGATGAAACTTGTAGGCTAATTTGTAAGCTTTAATTTGGTACTCGACAAATTTCCGAATGACGCATATTGTTCGAGATGAACGCAAAACCAAATATGGTACTTTCAAAACCACCCCCATCACCTCAGCACAGGGGTAGGAGTGAGGACTTTTGATATGTTACCCCCTTACTATCCTTAAAGAGCTGCGGGGTCAAAAATTGTTTTCCAAACATTTCCCTCTCTAATCTTTCATTGACCACAAGTATTCGAAATACAGTGAGTGAGAGAGCAATAACAGGCTCGAAGAATAATTATAAATTGATTATATTAATGTAAAATGTGGCTGAGCTTGATCAATATCAAATAGAATGAAGATTTATTGACTATATTAATGTAAAATATGAGTGAGATTGATCAATTTAAATCATTTTTGAGCAATTATAAATTCCTTAAGTTCCCAAAAATCCCATAAATTCCCAAAATTTCTTGGCCTTGGAAATATTTCGAAATCATAAGTTTCTTCCCACTGGGAATATTCCCGATCCACATCACTAATCCTACAACATTAACATTTTATCAAATTTTTTGGAGAGAAATAGTACGGCTCAGCCTAGTTTTTCCTCCAATGTCATAATTGTATTATGATTATAGCATTTTATACAATGAATGGAATGAATGAAATCATCAGTAGAAAGTTTATTTTAGCCTTTGCACAGCCTTAAATAAAGACTCACAAATAGATGTAAAAGAGAACTAGTAGTTCTGTGAACAGTAAACCTCACGTAGTATTCTCATCCACAAGTACCTGATTGAAACTATAGACCTTATGGAAATACAGCAATAGACTGGCTTCTCCACACATCTGTGTAATCACTTGTCAGCTGATTTATGATGAATAATTCTAGAGTCTGATTTTTACTCTAATATTGGCGTATGAAGGAGGCTCCTTTTTCCTTTTATATTATCCTTGAGATGCAAAATTTCCAAAAACTTGTATATACGTCGACACGCAATAAAAAAAAAGGAACATACCTGTCAAATTTCATGAAAATCTATTACTGCGTTTCGTCGCCGTAAATGCGCAACATATAAACATTTAAACATTAAGAGAATGGCAAACCGTCGACTTGAATCTTAGACCCTCACTTCGCTCGGTCAACAGTAGCTTACAATGCAGCAAAATTATAGATGAATTTACAAAATATAAATCAAGTAAATAATTATTGAGCTGTATATGATATGAAAGAAAACAATTTGTAATAACTATAGATAAAATAGATGATATTTAATGCATCTACATAAATTGGCGGAGCTTTGGACATATCAATGTCCATTCTTCGGAAAGAATATTAGAAGTATCCTTCCCACTAACTCTCTACCAAAGAGATTTTTTCTATTTTTTCATGCGTTTTGTATGTAATTAAGGTTTTTTAAGTTGCGTTTTGTTTATTATGTACTTATTTTACATCTTCTATTTTAATTTAAATTTACTACAAGTTTTGCGAGAAACGATTGGAAAAAAATGTTTTCCTACAGATACCTTGAAAAGTTATCATTCCTGCACTGATTACAGAACGCAAAGAATCACTTTTCCGCACTAGTGCGCAAAGTGATTACTTTGCATACTCCAGATTTGCAACATAGTTGGTGGGTTATATGGGGATTAGTGCACGAAAACAAAATTAAGTTGTAACAATGACTGTGGTTAGATTTAGATAACAATCATTTCAATGGCTACCCTACATTTATGATAAAAATCCAATCTAGAATCCAAACAAGAATAATGTTCATCTATATCATAATTAAATAATCATCATTTATGAATTCTCATCATTTAATAATAGATAATAGTTCTTGTCTATTGATAATATTATTTCAACGGCAAGCAATGAGAAAAGTAGCAAATATACATTATAAAAATTCGAATTTTGAGGTAAATGATTACCGTTTGATATCCATTTAAATAAAATAAAAAAAAACATAAAGAATCCTACAATAAATATTCTCTGTTGTCTATGTTATTTTTCAGTTTACTTTGAGAATTTTGTCGTGTATTTTGAATGCGAATTTTTTGTTCTATCTGTATCTTTTCTGATTCTTGAATGAATAAAATGAGAACTTTTGCTGAGAATTTCAAACTTCAATTGGATTATTAATTTAAATGAATAAGGTTGTTATTAATAATACATCACACACACAAACATTTGATGGATTTCAGCCAACAACCACTCCTCATATTCAATAGTAACTATAGGAAAAGTTTAATGTGAAATATGTGAGCAAAGTTCCTCTGCTGCACTCAAGAAGCCATTCCTTACTCGCCTACGGCTCGGGCGTGAACGTTTTCTTTCGGTGCAGCAAACTGTCACTTTGCGCACTAGTTGCCACAAATAACTATTGTGTAACTAGTGCGCAAAGTGACAGTTTGCTGCACCGAAAGAACAGGGGGTTTCTTGAGTGGAGCAGAGGAACTTTGCGCACGATTTCACATTAAATTTTTCCTACAGTCACCATTGAATATGAGAAGTGGTGATTATGGTTTATTAATGATGGCTGAAAACCATCAAATGGTTTTCTGTGTAATTTTATTAATTATAAAAACCTTAATTTATTTAAAATTGAATATAATAATTAAATTATAATGATTAGTAATTCAATTGAAAATTTATCTGGACTGCTTGAAGGGGGTCATCTTATGTAAGTATTGAAAGACTATAGTGAGGTCCACATTATAATGACAGTATTTGATAAGCTTTGATGTTGCTATCCTTGTCTATCGTTCGACAAAGTAGTAGTAATATCCTTTTCTAGCTCCACAACGGAGCCAAATCTGTTTTTTAAAATGTAGAAATATAATTAATCAAGGCACATATAAAATAGGCCACACTGTTCTTCACTGCCATTATAACGTGGACCTCACTATACCACAGTCAGTGTTACCAACTTATTTTGATTCTGCTGCACTGGTGCTTCCATATAACCTACTAACTATTTTGGCAATGTCATGCTGGGCAAATCTGGAGTACGCAAAGTAATACTTTGCGCACTAGAGCAGAAAACTGATTCTTTGCGGCCTTCAATCAGTGCAGAAATGGTCACTTTTCAAGGTATCTGTAGGAAAATAACTATTTCTGAGAAAACTTTTTCGTTTTGATAGCTTGATGATATACAAATCGAAAAACTTTGAAATATGTCATCATTAGAAAGTCTATTTCTAGCCTTTGCACAGCCTTAAATAACGACTCACAAATAAATGTAAAAGAGGATAAAATAAATTTACATTAATTGACCGAGCGAAGTCAGACTATAGAATTATTAATAATAAATCAGCTGTCTAGTGGACCATAATACTACCCGTTCAAAAACATCGAACATCTTGAAAACGTATCTTTCCATCAACGTTGTAGACAGTTGCAGCCAGACCTGATAAGCGCTCACACTCACATTCCGGGACGACACGTCACGGTACGATAGGACAGAAAGCTCTATGTTTATTTAGGATTTTTTCTAGACATTTTAAATTGATAAATTATTTATTAATTTTTGAGAAAAATAACAGGTCAATGTTACTTACTGAGCGCGAGGTCTACTGTTCACAAAACTTAGTGTAAATATGAGCGAGATTGATTAATCATTTTTAGCAATTAAAAATTCCCTTAAGTTCCCATAAATTCCTCAAAATTTCTTGGCCTTGGAAAAATTCATTTACATCCATGGCCTTTACATCCAGTGTAATTGTACTACTATTCTGCTAAATTTAAGAGTGTCGATACATAACTTGATTAATTCTCTTAGAATATAAGTTGTAATTTATTTATGTTATTTTGTATACATCTTTTTTTTTTGTTTTAATTAGATGTGGATGACCGAAGTTTGACATATGCTACTCCTACTGGCGAACAATGATTTTCACTTATGCCGTGGTTTCATTTCCACCTCTTGTACCTTTATTTGTTGATAGAATGTAAGTAAACTAGATTAAGGTACATTATCCTAAATTTTGTAATTGTTGAATTTTGTGGAGGAAAATAAATTTGATTTGAATTGAATTTGAATTGAATTGATTTCGAAATCATAAGTTCCTTCCCCGATCCACATCACAATAATCATCAGTAGAAAGTTTATTTTTAGCCTTTGCACAGCCTTAAATAACGACTCACAAATAGATGTAAAAGAGGACTAGTAGTTCTGTGAACAGTAGACCTCACGTAGTATTCTCATCCACAAGTACCTGATTGAAACTATAGACCTTATGGATATACAGCAATAGACTGGCTTCTCCACACTCTGTGTAATCACTTGTCAGCTGTTTATGATGAATAATTCTAGAGTCTGATTCCACTCTAATATTGGCGTAGAAGGAGGCTCCTTTTTCCCTATTATACTAGTATTTCTGTGAACAGTAGACCTCACGCAGTATTCTCATCCACCAAGTACCTGATTGTACTATAGACCTTATGGAAATACAGCAAAAGACTGACTTCTCCACACATCTGTGTAATCACTTGTCAGCTGATTTATGATGAATAATTCTATAGTCTGATTTTCACAATCTAATATTGGCGTATGAAGGAGCTCCTTTCTCCTATTATACTAGTAGTTCTGTGAATCAGTAGACCTCACGCAGTATTCTCATCACCAGAGTACTGATTGAAACTATAGACCTTACGGAAATACAGCAATAGACTGGCTTCTCCACACACTGTGTAATCACTTGTCAGCTGATTATATGAATAATCTATAGTCTGATTTTTACTCTAATATTGCGTATGAAAGAGGCTCCTTTTTCCTATTATACTAGTAGTTCTGTGTGTGAGTTTTTTGCAGTATGCAGCATA
>NW_024090823.1:0-26313 GCF_014356525.2 Nilaparvata lugens
AGTATGCAGCATAAAGTCATAATTATATAATATACTATTCAATATAGTATTTAGCATAGACGCTACTTCTTATATTCTACACACCGATTATTGATTCACGTTTGCCTTTTTATATAGTTACCTGCAATATTCATCTTGGGTAATTTACCTGTAAAAGTGAATAGAGTGAGATACCTGTAAATAGAGTGAGATAATAAAGAACATAGTACAGATGAAAATTACTGAGATATTGCAATTATTCAAATGCTAATGAATTAATAATTATTAAACGAAAATCCAAATTACATGCTGCAATTCACCCCGAAGACATCTGCTACTGCAAATATTGACAACAGGATAAACAGCTAGATGCAAATTCGATGACAAATAATAATTTTTGGATTGTTGCGCTCATCGAATTTCCATCTAGCTGTTTATCATGTTGTCAATATTCTTAGTAGCAGAAGTCTTCGGGGTGAATTACAGCATTTATTTGGATTTTCGTTTAATAATATTAATTATAGTGCCTACCCTTTTTTGAAATTAATAGAATAATAGATTAAAAATAAGAATTATAACACCTGAATATGCTGTGGAAAACTGAAACTAGTTGTTATATTTGTATTTTTAATCTATTATTTTATTAATTTTCTATTATTTTTTATTTTATATTTTTCTATTATTTTATCTATTATTATTTTATTTTTATTTTATTCTATTATTTTATTTTATGAATGAAAAAGTAGCACTGAATTCATACACACATTTCCAGAAAGAGATAAGTTTTTTTTAGAATAAAAGTAAGATATTGTTCTTAGATTTTATTGTGAGAATTAAATCCAGTTCTTTTACATGAGATTTAATTATTATTACTCCCATATACGGCGAGGCGTGTATGATCACGCTCATCAAAGTTGATAGTTGATCAAGGGGTTGCAAGGTTGTCTGCAATGTTTATCTGCAACCAAGTTCTTATTCGATCAGATCCGGGTTGTATAGTTCAATGACTGCTCCTTTCCCTATCTTAACTTACTGGAACGGCCTTCGGTTCTACTTGTCCAACTTGACTCACAACCAGCTCCAATCTCTCATCTATCTTCTCTTTTTATCTCCCACTAAGAGCTCCAGTGGAGGGTTAATGTCTCTCTCCACTTACCACTTTATCATCATTCTTTATCTTTTTATTTGGTGGATATTAGTTTCTATCAGACGCTAAATGTATCTCCTTACATGTACCTTTGGCAATCGGCCGAGAGCTTTCTATGATAGTTGTTTGTTATTTTACTGGCATTCTTTTGGTATTGACTTCCACTGATAGGTAACTATTAAAAAAGGAATAGAACTCCTTTAATGAACTGCACGATACATGAACTGCAAAACAGATTAATAAAAATTGGCCTGTTGATGTTGATCTAACATCTAACTTCTTACAGATGAAATTAAATAGATAATGCATTTATTCAAAACTTCGGGGTAATGTACAGCATTTATTTAGGATTTTCGTTAAATAATAGTTATATATCTAACTTCTTCCCATTGGTTGTTCATATTGCAAGTTGAAAAATAAATGCACTTCAATACGGGGTTGCCTACAGACTGTGTCATTGATATATATATTCATTTCTTTGTTATCCTAAGATAACAACATTTTAATTGTTATTAAATAGAACTACTAGCAGTAAAATTTCTCCAATAAATGGATTTATTCACTTACTGTGACAACGAGATCTTCGGATGAAAATGGCGGACCTGCCGAAAGATCCCGTTGTCACAGTAACTGAATAAATTCATTTATTGAAGAGATTTGACTGCTAGTCCTCCTATTTAATAACCAAAAGTGATTCAATATTGTAAGCAGTTTGTGATGGAAAACAACATTGGATAAATATATTCTTGAATGCTTTGGAGGGGGGGGGGTCGCAAAAAAGGTCAGCAGTGTTCAAAATACATACGACCTGATAATCTTTTTTGCATGCAGGGATAAGATAAGAATAAGATAAGAATGTTTATTTCGCCAAAATTACATAGTTACAAAACATGAATGATACATACAAAATGCATAATAAAAATGTAAATTATAATAGATCTAAATGATTTGGCACAGCCAGCAAAGTTAAACTTGTGCGCTGAATGCCTGAAGTGCGCGGATGCCTTATTTATGTACTAATTCTGGGTTACCTTGTGGAAGGGGGGGGTTTGCTGATTACTAAATTAGTAGCATACAGGGAAATCTATAAAGCAAACATCTAACATCTACTTGATGTTGGGAGCTCGTGTGGAATGGATCTGTATGAACATATTTGTATAGCTTTTCTTATGTATGATACAAACAACCTATAGGCCTATTATATGATTCCATTATTTGAGACAAAACCCTAACGTATTAAAGATCCAATAAATGAATACCAATTTATTGATTAGAGACATGTTCTGAATAAGAATTATTTATTATGTAATTTGTATAGAATGCATTAACACATCGTTTCATATCTAATCATTGTAGATATCGATGCTTTCTTTGCGTAGCTACTGCTCCTGTAAGTAACTACATTGAGAGCAGACCGTCAGAATCCAATCAGTGCGTGTATTATCACTTCCGAGGTTCCGATGTATGACAGGATCAAGATCAGACAAGCAGATACTACCATCAAGGATCATTGTTTCGTCGGAATCGAGAAAACTAAAGGATGACCATGGCTGCAAGATACAGTTCCGTATCCATGCATTGTCTGCTTGGAGATGAAAAGAGTTATTAGAACAATGCCTTTTGTATTGTGCTCGGAATTGATAGCTCCTGCTCAATTCATGGCTTGCTTTTTATTATTTTTAAATGAGTTGATGGTTCTCACTTCTTCCAACAGAATAAGAAAGAGAAATGGTATGTTCGTCATAAATGAGCACTGTAGTTATCATTGCAGTAGATAGGTACGGTAGTATCATTTTTTATTGGAGGAATTCATTCCATTGATGGATTGAAGCAATCTGAAAATGTACAGATACCTGTTACCTCATTAAACTGCTGTTGAGTTTGAACGTTTCCATGTTTTTATGATACCAGAAACGATAGTTATAAATCTACAATATAGATTCATCATGATAAATTCTATGAAAAAATTTCTAGCCTATTTATTTTAAAGAATTCTTCACACTTTCATGTTTAACATCTCAGAAAAATGTATTTCTCATGAATTCTAGCCTATTCCGATAATATAAAATGATAATTATAAGAGTTTTGAGTTTTTAAACACTAAACAGAGTTCAGTTCCAGTAGAATGGAATGTTTCATAACTATTTTAAGGTGAAACAGGTTTATATGGAAAGGCTAATGGAAAATTACTGTGAGGAATCAGTGATTAATCATCACTGTAAGATGGAACTGTCAATACAAGAGTAGCCTACTACTTAAGGTAAAAGTCTTAGGTTAATAGGCTCCAATTGAACTGACAGTAGATTTTTTTGGATTCATTAATAGAGTAGATACGGGACGGTACTTCGTACTTGTCACTTTTGTTATCATCAATAATCTTTCACATCAGGTACTGATTATTTCCAAAATACTAATAGCGTAGCCCAGGTACCTATAATTGTTTATGAGTTCAAAATTCACAAACCAATTCTATTTAGTGAGAATAATGATAATATGGAACCCAGCACTTCTACTATAATTTGACATAAGCTAGAGCTCTAATAAATATACAGTCACGTGGTCTTACAATATGAGAGCTTCAAAACCCCTTTCTGGTGATTCTCAGAGTCTATCTGTATCATTCATCTCCCATCATCTGGGAAGGATATTTTGAATATTCATTCCGAAGAATGGACATTGATATGTCCAAATCTCCTCCAATTTATGTAGATGCATAACAATATTATCTTTAATTATTACAAATCGTATCATATACAGTTCAATAGTTATTTTCTTAGTCCATATTATGTAAATACATCTATAATTTTGCTGTATTGTAAGCTATTTTATATAAGTGTATAAGCCAGTATTATATTGTAATCTACATGAATAAAGTACTCTATCGATCATCAATCCTTCTATCTCTTACACCCATAAGCATCCTAGGTAAAATTAAGAATCTATATATGCAAATTTTCAAGTTAATCAGTGCAGTAGTTCAGACGTGATGATGCGTCATTCGTGAATTTCCTATCTCGTATAAGCAAGTTCTTTCCTTTATTGCAGTATAGATTATTATTTGTTCAATTGATAAATAGTCATTACAATTCCCAGTCAGCTCCTGAGTGATTTCATGAATACATGCAAAATCCAAATTGAATTTTTTGAGCTACTAATGATGAAATAAGGCATTGATAAGAAGATATAGTTCAAAGAGAATACAGTGACGTGCTACCAATTTATCCTAATAGGTTGGTTAGCCTTCACCTATATTCTAAAGAAAGTCATCGGTTCCTAATAAGCTAATATCTTGATATATCATGAATGGATCTAATGCTTATGAATAAGAAATCCAGTTCAGAGCAAATCAAATTATAATTTTTTAATAAAATGATTCTAAAATTTCAGTTTACACCAGAACTTTGTTACAGTGATACAGTGGGATGTTCAACACTAGTATATATGATAAATTCCCTGTGAAAAGTTTAGTCTGTATATCGATTACACCAATATTTGCTATCAAGTTTTATTAATATTTTGAATATCGAATTGAAGATTCGATTTTAATCAAGAAAAAAAATGTAATATTACAAGAGGTTCTGGAAAGGCAAGGATTTCTATCCAATTTTTCTCTTTCCTCTATCATATTATATAGATAGGCTATAGATCTCTTGATATGAGGCTATAGCAATATTTTCTCGGTTTCATTACAAGGAATATTAAAATAAAATATTGGAATACCTAATTCACATCAAACGAAATAAATTTGGGAATTTCAGAAAGTATTTTTATTTATTTATTTTTTTTTTTTTTTGCTAAGGGTATGACCACATGACTTCTAGGCTTGTGTGTGGGTAATGCGGCGGATGATAATGATACATGAATGGACCTACAGCTTTAGGTGGGTTATGTGAAGATTTGTGCTTGTTTGCTATGTGGGCATCATCCCCAATAAAAATGAGTTTATTGGAATGTGTTGAATTCTTGCATTTTGATGATAATTATTGTAACGCTGGTAAGAGACAGCCTCTGCTATCTTGTTATCTAAATACAGTTTGCATACTTGTGACGAGTGAGAAGCAGATTTGTTCAAATGTCAGGTGGGAGTGTGATAGAGAGTCCGGCACTGAAAAGTGCTATTGGAAATAGTTCGGGTCAGCGAACAGACAAACAATATGGAGGAGTCTGCCTTGGACCCAGCCAGCCAGCATCCAGACAAACTGGTTTTCAGGCATTTGGCGCTCTTAGACCAAGACCTCTCTTGTTCCTTTTATAATTTGGACACACGATTCCTCGCCTTGTAAGCATGTCATGGTGTCTCTATATGCTATCGCACGCAGCGCAGGCCTAACATCAAATACCAACTGTTGGTCTAATATAAAAATTGCAACCTTCTCCACTGAAACCTTCCTTTAAACATGGCGTTTTTCAGTCGATCTATCGCACAGTAATCTCCAAATATTTTTGTACGCAAAATACTCTATAATTTATTATTCCAGCGATATTCCAAATTGAATGCTGTCAACCACCCGAATAAATGAAATAATAATTTTATTTATCATAAAAATTCATAATACAATAACTTTTGTAATAACAAAAATGATAATACGCAAAATGATAACAATTGAAAATGAATATTAATGAATCCTTCTGATTAAATTACACATATGCAAAGCTTCAAAGCTTTACCGCATATGGGAGTATCTACAAAAAAATTTTTTTGATAACAATATATTACCAATTAAAAAAATATATAATAAAAATAAAAGATGACACATTCACTTGATTTTTGCACTACCAGATATATACAGTATAAAAAATGGTATCCAATCACAACAAGACTCCTGTTAATACAAATATTGCCAACTGGGTGAACAGCTGGAAGAAAATTTGAACAAAAGCTAATTTCTCATTTATTTCAATCTGTAATAATATGCTATCTATTATCGCTATGTTGTATATTAAGTAATAGTGATAATAACATAATTTTAAATGAATATTTTTCACATCGGACTGTTCTTTTGGCCAGGGTAGGAAGTTGGAACACTAAAAAAAATGGAATACCTACTCGTGTTGACTGCATTTTCACTCTACATTATGCGATTAGGTAGTTTTATTATTATTATTATTATTATTATTATTATTATTATATTATTATTATTATTATTATTATATTATTATTATTATTATTATTATTATTAGCGTATGGCTTTGAATAGTGGGGAGACCCAAGGGTAGTTCCACCTCGCCGTATATAGTTCAAAATATTGGGAAACCGGACACTAAGGTTATAGTGATCACAATACTTTAAATTCACATTTTTCACTTCGGAATAAAGTTCATTTTGATGTTAAAAAGTCCAAACATCTATAAAACCGAAACAAAACACAAAACCACTAAGCCAAATTTAGAAAATATTAAATTTAGAGCCGAAAATTTATAGTTGATATATAGGTAGTTGATGTGAGATGTACTCACTGAGCAGTTAACTCATTTGATTTTTAAAAATGACTCTCAGAAAGAACAGTTCATAGATAGGTATATTTTTTGTAAAATTCAACCAACATATTCAACTAACTATAAGGGCTACAAAAAGTGTCTTTCAAGATAATTATGTTGAAGAGTATCCCACAATATCATTACAATGTTCTGCTTCATTGCATTTTTCTCTTTATTGCTATATCATATTATCAATTTGAATTGGGTGGAGTAAATAAATTACCGGAATGATAAGGTGAGGATTTTTATCCCTCCTTCCAATATGGGGGGGGGATAAGTTTAGTAGCTCCTAGCTGCGTAAGCCCATGATAGTTGTTGTGTGGCGGGGGGCTTATAAAAACAGTAATGTAAAAAACACTTGAAATATAGAATAGATCATCTTTGTTATTTTATACATAATGCTACACATACTAGACAGTTTTCTACTTGTTTTTCAACTCGTATTTTTACTTGAGTGAACCTTTCACTCTAGGTCCTCCTTCTCTTTTTTAATACTGTATATTATTTCATTACAGCCAAGTCCGCGAAGTTAGATTTGCACACAATTAAACCGCGGACTGTGGGCTGTGGTCTAATGCATCAAACCCCGTTCATTACTACCTCCAGGCACTGTTTCCAAGAAACTGTACCCTGAATCTAAACCGGGACAATTTCAACAACCGGGCGGAACACCGGGACAACCCAGTATATCGGGGACTGTCCCGGCGAAACCAGGACCACAGAATACAAATATAGCATATTATAGAAGTTTTCTCTGCCAGGACGTATGGAAAGTCTATGTATACAGCAAATTAAACTATAGAATATCATATTAAACTATAAATTAACATTAGGTAACATAATACCTAGATACCTATTAATTTTACTATCACTAATTCACCAGATGAATTAGGCTATCTTTCGTCAAAGACCCTAACCCCTAACGAAAGTCTAAATTTTATATACTGTAAGTCAATAAAATAAAATATTATTCCATGAATCACATTTGCATTCTCCAATCAAGCGCGGCTTGATACCAACAAGGTCTGAAACTGGATGGTGCTGCGCTCTGTGAGCAAAAGTAGTGACTCCTTTCTACAATTCACCTACTAACGTTCAACGCAGGACAAAATAAGGATAATACTCAGTCATAAGTACCTAAACATTTTTAGTTTTTAGCTCTGCTTATTTGAAATTTCATTCCATTTTGTTTCATCAAGAAAAAAAACAGTGACCCCAGAGCAATATTATTAAAATACTATTGAAAAAATATCTAAATCAATTTAGTGAGTGGAAATAACAAATTTGATTTTTTTCCTAGTATGGTAATATCACATAGGTATATAAATTTTTTTGTGGGGGAGGGAAATCGATGATTGGAAAATTCTATGGACATGAGCAAATGTCTCTAGTAGTTTGTTGTGTGTATATTCTCATAGAATAACTTTTTATGTCCGACTAAAATCACAATTTAAAAAAATCCTATTACAGTTTTAGGCTACCGGCTACATTTAACCGGGGTGGACTCATGCTTATAGCCCCACGTCGCGGAAAAATATTCAAATCCATTTATTATCTCCGATCTCAGTTATCCGAAATCAAAGTTCAACATTAATAGCCGTAGCCCTAATCATTATCGATGTTCTACAATCGATATCTTGTCGAATCTCGATATAATATTAGTTGAACTATTGACATAAAACCAATCTGCTTGCTTCATCTTGTGATTAGGTTACTAGAAAACTTATTTCTAAAAGACTGATCATATAGGTGAGTTTATTTTATTTTTACCTTTCTATTATAATTCAATTGGTATATCCATGATATCTATAGTTGAACTGGTTAGAACCTGTTACTAGTTAAATACGAGAAGGTCACTTTTAGGTCACTTGGGCCATAGATTTTCAACTTTTTCATCCCCACATTTTCAAAGTACCTATTTGTTTATCACAAAAGCAAGATGTACAAGAACTTTAATTTTTATGTGAATGAGTACCTAGGTTTTTGAGAAATAAGTTGAAATAATTTTAATTCTCATAACATCTTATTTGAGTAATAAAATATTATTTTTTTATTACAAATGGGCCAGCAGTTCCCCTGCGAATTGGGGTAGGTGGACCATCCTGGTCTATTCCCTGTAACAAACTATAGAATTCTTATGAAACCTAGTTCTTGTATTTTTAGAACTCAGAAAAAATCAATTTTTTTTAAATAAGTTTTTTCCAACAAATTTGTTAATGTTGTTAGCCAGGTATGCAAAAATGAAATGAACAATATGATTGAAAACATGACTTGATTGAAAAATATAACCTCATACGACTGTATTTAATTGAACTTTTCTATTTCAACTTTCCACTCTATTTTATTCTTTACTAGTAACAAGGAAACACACTTTCAACTCTAGAACATTCCTCGTTTGTTCATGGAGATGGCATGGGGATGCCAGAAGAAATGGGGTAGAAATATCTTCTTCTTCATACCATAGGATGTTCTCTTTTTCTGGCCATCACCATAGCAGTCAGTAAGTTGACCCAGCGCTCTTCATATTTTATGTTTTATTCTAACCTGGTCACCTTCTACATCATCAACTTGCCCAGGCTTTTTGATTTCATTTATGTTTATTGAATGTCAAGTTTTAATGCAATTTATTATTAAAGCCCAAAAGAAAATCATATTACCCATCAATACTTTAGTTTTTCATATTTTTAAAAACTTTTTCCATTAGGACTCCTCTTAAATAGAAAGAAATAAAAATCGAAGTACCTTTTTTAAAAAGATAGATTTTATAGAAAATATGATTTTATAGATTTAAAATATTTTATAGATTTTATATGACTGCTAGTCATTTTTTCTAATAGCAAAAAGTGATTTAATAATAAGCAGTTCGTGATGGAAAACAACATTGAAGAATTTATAGAAAACTTGGATTTTTATTTCTTCCTATATTTTCTTAATTATCGTTAGACTAGGCGCACACCAGTTAGTCAAGACAAGACAAGACATGATCAGACACGTTTAGTCACAATACTTCACATTGTTGCTTATGACGCAACTCACACTGATTAGTCATTGCAATTAGACATGTCTTCATACGTAACTATGTGATGTATTGTGACTAAACGTGTCTGATCATGTCTTGTTTTGTCACTTTGTATTCTTGTCAGTAATTCTATACCGTATCTGTAGTGTAGGCTACAGTATAATCAATCCAATATTGTCCAATCATACATAAGATCAATCAATACTGAAATAAATCTATACGGTAAGGCCTACTCGAGAAAAGAATCTACAAGAGTTGGAAAAATAAATTTATTATTTTTTTTGGTTTTTAACAAATTTTTCCGCCTTTTTTCACATAATCGTCGAATTTGGCCAAACTCTCTCTTTTGGCATCCCACTTGTCCAATAGAAGTTTCCATTCGTCAGGGTAGTCTTTCTGGAGCCTCTGTATCGCCTTCACTGCTCCTTGTCTCTGCACGCATGTGCATTTAGAGCACTGTGTTTTCAGAGCATCTGGCAAAATTCCTGAAAACATATCAATTAATCAATCAATAATCGTCTATTGTCATATAGCCTAATACAATGTGTTGTAACAAACGTCAAAGATACAATAAAATAAAAACAATCACATATCACATTCCAGAAGAAAATTAAGTATTTTAAAAGGGCTACTTAAAAATGGCATGAGTGCTGAAGCTAGTAGTGTTAATGTAAAAAAGCTTCAAAAGGGTACTTGTTATTTCTATAATACTCAGGCAGCTACTACCAATAGACATGATGAAAAATGTCTATTATGCAATAGTCGAGTCCATAGCAAGATATGGCATTTTGGACTGGGAAGCTACAAATTTCTGCCACATCGATCCTATCTTCAAGGTTCAGAAGCTAATTTCAGTACTACTATACTCGGAGCTCAGCATCCTCAGCATTAGACAGATTTACATTTACAGACTTCTACTACTACACAGACTTGTGATTTACATTCACAGACTTCTTCTACTTCATTCATCAGAAAGAACCCACAACTCTTCATCAATTTGAATCACCCGCAAGGAACACGCAGAAGGAACATGGACTTGGCAATTCCCAGGATGACAACATCAGCTGCTCAGAGGTCAGCCACATATTTAGGACCAACAATTTTCAATAAACTGCCAATAGCTATTAAAGAAACAGTTCCAATCAATTCATTCAAATCGAAAACAAAAAACTGGCTCCTGTCCAATAGAATCAATCATTGAGAACAATTAGTTCTATGAAAAATTTTCCATATTGTTTCATTCTTATTCTCTCCATTTTAATGTTTTTTCCCATGAGTATTATAAATGTTTTTCATGTTACACTTCTATAAACTTTCTACATCTTAGTTCATCAATTTCCTTTTTTAAATTTGTGTATATAAATGTGGTATTTCATGAACTTCCAATGACTCGCAAGATTGGAAATTTTTACTTTTGGCATAAAATCTTAAACAATAGCAAAATTAGTGGCATCCTGACACATATTCATTCATATATAGTGGGGGCCACATTTTCTTAGATCAGCAAATAATCAACCAATTGTATTAATACTTTGTAAATAATTGTAGCTTATATGCTTTTTGAAATCATGTCTATATTTTGAATAAACTCCTCTGGTCGTGTTGTACCCTCGACCAGAGACATTATTATTATTATTATTATTATTATTATTATTATTATTATTATTATTATATTATTTAAATTGAAAATTATTATTTCGGGATCACTGATTGATTATATCAATGTACTATTTCTATGGTTTTTTTTAATATAATGTAAAACTTGACTCCTCCAGTCAAACCTTCTTTAGAAGGTTTTGGAGAATTTATATTTCGTCTGGTTTATAATATTTGAAATTTTCCACTGAAAAGGAATTTTCTTATCTTTTGTCATTCTTGCTTTTTTTATTATTCTTCATTTGTTTTGTTTTTAAGATTTCTTTCTAAAAGTGTATTTTTCATTTTTTGTTATATTTTCTATAATAAACTCCCTTCTTCTGGGGGTACCAGGACGAAGGAAAAAGGAAAGAAAAAAATTATTATTATTATTATTACTGTAATTCGTAGGTATAATTTGAATAGGAAATAGAACCTACTAAACTCCTGTACAGTTGTAATGTCTTCGGTTAAGAAGGCAATAACTTGCCTTAATCATTGCTCAAAATAAAAAACAACTTTTTCTATCTTGTAACTTATTTATTTAAATTCTATTTATTTGTTTCATTCAACAATCACAACATCAAATCAATGATTGGAAGAGACAAACTGGATAGACACAAAACTGTTTCTCTCCCAAATTTTGATAAAAATGGTCTAAATGATGCTATGTAAACACTTCTTATAATGATCACAAAAATTTACAGCTCAAAACTTATCCAAAATGTATTATCTCAGTAACTAATTGTGACTTATTATCTCACGAAAAAAGTAACGTGAATAATGACCTTATTCGTGTATTTCTGGTGCAATATTTTTCTAAAAATGAAATATATCACATCTCTCGTCTAGATCTATTTAGAACCAATCTTACTTCAGAAATGCACCTGATAAATACAGAAGGTGAATTAGCGAATACGAATATAAAATGGCATCTTACACAAATTATTGTGTAATGTGTTGAATTGAATTTTTAAAAACCCACTGAATGATAGGCTAACAGTTTTTCATTAATTCATAAAATAGGTGAGCAGTAAAATAGGTAGAATCAAATTTTATTTTATTTATTTATTATTTTACAAAGGTGACTTTCTAGAAGTATTTTAAGCCTAGGTGATGATGATGGGGATGAATGATAATACAATGAAGGTAGAGTTATGAATGAATAAAAATTACAGGCTATGTCATTATGCTATCCTATTATATTAAGCGAGAAATTTCTGTATTTATACAGAAATACTTAATCTAATAATTACTTTTTTATTGTATATCTGGTTATTTATGTTTAACGGATCTCGAAAACGGCTCTAACGATTTTCACGAGATTTGGAACATAGTAGGTTTATGATATTAATATTCGATTGCACTAGGTCTCATTCTGGGGAAAACTTGCTGAAAGACATTAAGAGGATAATTCATCCTTGGCTGAAACAGCTGTAGATAGTAAAAAAAGTGAGTGAGCGAGTGGGTATGTGAAAAATCAAAGTATCGCATCCCCGAAATTCATAAAATGTTATACAGCTAGCTGTGAAATATGAACACGATCATTTCAGAGAATTGTGTTCTGTTTATCAATAAATAAAAATAACCGATATTCCACTTGAATTGATTTGAGTCATGTTTTCAGTCCAGAAATAAATAAACTAGAAATTTTGAATTTGATTTGATAAAAACCGATTATAATAGAATGATTACATTCAATCAAATCTCAGAACTTGAAAATATTGAGTTATTAAGACAAATTTTGAACCAGAAATAAAACACAAACTAATTCACTAATTGAAGTGTCAATGCTCAAAAAATAATCAATTATTCAACGAATTAATTGTTCTCTTTGATCAGGACTTCCTATATACCTACTTTCTATATATAGGTAGTATATAGGAGGTCCTGCTTTGATTTAACAAATTTATGAATGGGGGAATAGTTTTGTCAAATACATTACAGGTATGATAAATATCAAAAATGCTTTATTTTTCCATATTTCATCGATTCATCGTGTAGTATGGAGAAGAATCATTATTGAAACATAAATTTATTATTATAGTAGGTAACGTGAATATTTTGTCAGTTCATTCTCATTTTGATGTAATGTAATCTGTCATTTCATGGTCTTGATGAATAGTGCAGGCCTACTTTTTCAATTCAAACTATCATACCCTATTATAATTTCATTGATTCTGTAATAATTTACGATAGTAAGTAGATAGTCAGATATCTTCATTCACTTTTTATGGCTCTACCATTTGAAATATAACGTATCACCTTACTCACTTATTCTTGGGAAACATTAACAAAATAAATAGGTAGCTTGAATAACATGAAACTGGTTTGATTTGACATGAAATTGATTTTTCTTGTAAAAAAACTGTACCTATTATCAGTGTTCAGGCTAATCGATAATAAATTTTTCACATTTTATTCATTATTACAACTTTACCCTTGAATTAAATAAATTCAGGCCTACAATATATGCTATGAATTGATTTAGCCAATCTATGAAAAATTAGATGATTTTTAATTGGATCCTTATCACTTCCTGCAATAATTCATTATCATACATGGTTGAAAGTGTGAAGGTAGCCTTTACTCAACTGATTTAATTTCCACTATGTACAATTACGGCTCTGGACTTGTTTCCAATAACAGCAAGACATTGTCAGTGATTATCTTGCTCTATGACCTATTATGGATTAGAGCCAAAGTAGAATAGTGGAATGACACAGTTTTTCGAATTTATTAGTTGTCAACTACATTTACTCTTACCTTAGTTACTTTGTTATCTATGTTCTTACTTATCATTAAAACGAATCTAATATAATAATCATAATCATATTTTGAATACCTCCAATTCAGGTAAGAATACTATGAGCCTAATTTTCTTATTAGAAAAAATTGATTAGAGATAGGCCTATATGAAAATACATGAATTACCAATAAATAATGATTGAATATTTACACAATCTTATTATAAAATGAAAATTCAACCTAAGATTCAGCCTATAAATATAAAGAAAATAAAAATCTCAGTACCCTTTTTTTAAAATATTTTATCACAACTTGTTTCAAGTGATATTGAAAAAGAATTCATATCACTTGAAAATGGCATAAATGACCGAAACATGTTATGATAAAATATTTTAAAAAAAGGGTACCGTACTGAGATTTTTATTTTATTTATATTTATATTACAAGTAGCCCTATACAGGAAAGAGATAAATGAGATTCAGCCCTATGTTATCCCTGAGTAAGATGATAAAATATTAGTGCAATTAATATTGATACTGGATAAAAGATAAGAATAATGACTTAAGAATCAAATCAAATCAAATTTATTTTGACAAATTGAAAACAATACAATGAAGACTATGAATCATGAAAATAATATATAAGCAAGAAATACATAATAAGATTCCAATAACACATGAACTCTTAAATTAAAAATAACTTGTTTTCTATCTGACAAAGCAAGCAAAACCTATAGGTTTGTGCGCTGGCATAGGTACATATAGTACTAAACTGATAGAGCTTGTAAGGAAAAATGTAAAACACTTATGTTCACAAAAATGTTATATAACTGTTAGAGAGTAAGAGAAGAAGAAAAAGGGAAGAGAAAGAAGGATGAAAAGCCAAAGAAGAAAGTAAGGAGAAAGAGAAAGAAAAGAAAAATTGAAAAGTATATATAGGTACAGAAGTCTTCAATTACTACAAGATATTATTGAATTCACCCTGCAATTTTATCCAATCCTCTATTACTTGCAAAGTTGACTTTGAGATCCTGTTCATGAGAAAATTTTCAGGTATACAATTGTTTAATTTATGGCATATATGATCAAATTGCCTCCTACACACAGTTAGGTCCGTTCGTGGTACAGGAAAGATGGTAGGCGAACGGAAACTGTAGGTACTTTTTTACCTACATGAGGTGTGAACAGATTTCTATTTTTATTCAGATACGCAATTGAATTCTTTACAAAAATTTGTCTAATTTCAAGAAATTTTTATAGCATGTGCTTATAAAAGATAAGAATAATGACTTAAGGATCAAATCAAATCAAATTTATTTTGTCAAATTGTCAAATTATTCAAGTTAAGATTTTTCATATTTCATTTTTTAACATGATGAATACTCCATTAAAATAACTACTGTGTAAAATGCAAATTTGGAAATTGAAATGGTCTTTAAATGATTTTAACAGAGATTTATTTCATGAGAGTTCTTTATTCAAAACTAGTTAATGTTACAACAGGTAGGTAGTTTATTTACTCAAATTTTAGAGAAAAATCCAGTCTGAAGTTTCATATTCATAATCTGTGTGAAATAATAGAAATAAATAATGAATTATTATTATTATTATTATCAAACAAAAATCCGAAGTTGGATGCTGTTCAATAATTATTATTCATTAGCATTTTTAACATATTCAATCTCTCATTAATTTATATCAATATTATAAACTAACTTTTATTGGAATACCTTCGAATTGGAAATTTTTGGACAGTCTGTCATGTTTCTTCAAATTACTGAACTTTTAACATAGAATAAGGATAGAGGAATTATCATACATATTGGAAAAATAAATATTATATCAAGTATTATTATAGATATTAGAAGGTCTTTTTTTCACTTAAAGACATATGAATAAAAATTTAAATAATCCAAGTATCCTTTTTAAATGATTTTGTCACTACATTTCATTCAAAATTTAGAATTTTTAAATAATTATTAAGTTACTGTTCTAGATTTAGAGTTACTTTCTAATAGTATCTATTTTATTCAAAATTTGTTCGTTCATCTGAGTATTTATTAATTAATTAATTTATATTTTTTACAAAGGAGCACTTACTGGGAGAGAAAAACTAAGGATACTCCTTGTACTATTTCTCTCCCAAATTTAGATAAAATTTTAAAATTCCAAAATAGGGTTATGATTTCACTTTACTAAAATTTAGTCCATTTTCAATCAATAAAAAACGAAAACTAAGATTTTTAAATTTTGACGGTTCAAAACAGAATAAAGATCGTAAATTGTATTTTGGAAAGTGAAAGTGACATAACCAACATTTTGATTTGGACAGTATAGTATAAATTGGAAATGGGACAGTTTTGGGCATGAGCCTGTTGTGCCTTTCCTCATGTTAAGTATTTGTACACAATGTGATAAATAAATGAACAGACATGTTTCAGCTATATAATGCCGTTATCAAGTGCGTGACTAAATTATTTAAAAAATGTTGGTACCTACCTAGATATCAATTATTATTTATATATTAGAAGGTAAATATCTATGATTTCTGTATGCTTTCAATTACCAGTGCAGTTTACTTATACCCTGATTGATTGATTGATTGAGTACTTTATTTATGTAGATTACAATAATATATATACTGGATTATTCACTTATATACAATAGCTTACAATAGATCAAAATTATAGATGAATTTACATAATATAGACAATAAAGTAATTATTGAACTGTATATGATATGAAAAAATCAATTTTGAATGACTATCTAGATAATATTGCTACGCATCTACATAAATTGGCGGAGGTTTGGACATATCAATGTCCATTCTTCGGAAAGAATATTCAAAATATCCTTCCCACTAACTCTCTACCAAAATATAGGATCAGAAACGTGTTATAATATGAGAGTTTGTAAAAATGTGAAACATTTCATTCCCTACTTACTTTTGAGTTCCAGGCCCTCTGGAGGACAGCCCTTAGTCCCCAACAGACACTGCACATAGTTGGACACCAGTCTCTTGCTGTCTAGGATTTTGTCAAGATCGATATTGTCGTATTTCGATGTGTACTGATCATCGGCCAGACACAAGCTCACACCTATACTTACCAACAAAGCACATTTGATAATATAGTTGCTCATCTCGTTGATGTGATTTGTTGCCGACTAGTGACTGATCTCATCATCAGGCAGTGCATTTTTATAAGCAATGGTTGTATGCATCGAGGCCGTATTCTCTCTATGTCCGGCTAGATAAAGTCCCAAGTTGGCTTTCCGGCACGCCAAGCGGCTTCCTCATCTCCAAGCAGGAAGTAGAAAGGTCTGCAATTGTTCTCAAGAATATGTATTCCAATTGAGAAAACTCATGTTCGTGTTAGTAAAGACTCTCATCTCGATACAGCTACCCTTGATTGCCTTAACTGATTGATAGATGAGCAGTAAGTAGGCCTACATAGTAATTAATTCCAAGATCCGTTGAGGGTCTTAAAAATTTGGTAGGTCTTACAGTGTAGTCCTACCATGCACATTATTATTTTGTATTTTTTTCTTTACGGTTACTCTTGAATATTAAATACAAATTAGAAATCTAAGTAGGTACCCTTTTAAAATTGTCCAATCACGACATGTTTCGGCTATATACTTGACTTGATAATTGACCGAGCGAAGTGATGTCTAAGATTCAAGTCGACGATTTGGAATTTCTCTTAATGTTTAAATTTTTGCATGTTAAAATGTTTATATATTCATATGTTGCGCATTTACGGCGAAACGCGGTAATAGATTTTCATGAAATTTGACTGGTATGTTCCTTTTCAAATTGCGCGTCGGCGTATATACAAGGTATCTGGAAATTTCGCATTTCAAGGATAATATAAAAGGAAAAAGGAGCCTCCTTCATACGCCAATATTGGAGTAAAAATCAGACTATAGAATTATTCATCATAAATCAGCTGTCTAGTGGACTATAATACTACCCGTTCAAAAACATCGAACATCTTGAAAATGTATCTTTCCATCAACGTTAGTTGAGCCAGGACAGAAAGCTCCATGCTTATTTAGGATTTTTTCTAGACATTTTAAATTGATAAATTATTTATTAATTTTTGAGGAAACATAAAAACAGGTCAATGTAACTTACTGAGCGCGAGGTCTACTTTTCACAGAACTACTAGTTATTATTGACAAATAAAATATAAATAATTATTTTTAACAAGAAAAATTAGTTGATATTACATGAGACAGCTATCTTCTATAGAAGGCAGTGACAAGACAGAGAATCGGACTTGATAATGGCATTATATAGCCGAAATATGTCGTAATTGAACAATTTCAAAAGGGTACCTACTTAGATTTCTAGTTTTTATTCACATTATTATTTTGGTATGAAATTGCATGTGTGTGTATTAGTGTTTTAGTTACTCTCTGTGAATCTCTTACAAATGCTTAATTTTCTTCGATCTGAAAATACCAAGTATTAGATACATTTTTGAAGAATCAATAATAGATTAATATTTCAATAAACTATATTGCTTTTCAAACAATGCTCTAGTAAAAATTCACTCATTTGTATTGTTCAATTCCATTTCCGGTTTGATGTTTATTCTGAACTACTTAAAAAAGCAAGTGACGATATCAATCTTGTTTACTTTATCATTCCAGTTTGAAAAAAGAGCCTAAAAATTTTATCAGTCATCACGATCTCATTTTGTTTTTTGTTACATTTTTTGCTCCGTTGTTAATTCTGAATTCCGTGCTCTTACAAAATATCAATTGAATTGACAAAATCATTCTTGTTCGCTACTGTATTATTTATGTTTGAGGCTCCAAACAGAGTTATCAGTTATCAACGTCAACAAATACTCAAATTCATATTTTTATTTATATTAAAAGTAGCCCTAAAGAAAAAAGATAATATAAACAATTATATAGTTTAGCGAATATTAGGTACTTATTCACCCGCATTTCTTCGCCCAATTTCTTATAAATTGTTCCAATGTAGGCTATAATGTTATTAGATGAGATTTAAACGACATTCTCTCAATCAGTGGCGCCATTTCACCAAACTGCTAGAGGAGAGGGGGGGGGGTATGGAATACCCCCAAAGGATGGAGGGTCCTGGGGTTTTCCTCATAAATAGGCTATTAGCCTATTACATTCGAAGATGTTATTATATGCTTCATTTTTTCCAGTTTTATACAAATGTGGTTGAAGTATCAATACAAAAATATATAAGTTAAATCATTAGTACCAGTAGTTATAGATTGAACAGTGGAATATTTTTTTAGAAATATACAGAAAGACCCAAAAGTAGGAATACCGTACACTGAAACAGAGTTGTTGAAAATCATGGAAACAGATAAATTTTTCTTTTACAATGACAATTTCAACAATTTGATTGGGGATCATATTCTAATTGGAAAATAACTTCCATTTAGAAAGCTAAAGAGACATTGGGCTGTTTCCATTATTCTCAACAACTCTGTACATACATTTTTGATTTTCTGATTGTGCCCTTCCTTTTGCTTTTACTGTGACATCTTGCAACTTGCTAATTCTCACTTTGCAATTTATGAAATAACTCACTTATTGTGTCCTGATCAATATTGTACCCATCGTATATTTTTAAGCTTCAACTATACCACTGAGAAAAATATATTCTTTATTACTCCGTAGCCATATTTTCAAGGCAATTTTTCTACATTGTTGATACTGTAGAAATAATTATACTACTGCTGTTTAAAAAAAGTATTAAATCAGTATGAGATTGTAAGGATTCGTGTGAATAGACCCGCATTTTTAATATTTATATATGATCCTTGATGAGGGGGCCTAGGCCCTCCTGCCCCCCCCCTCCCCTAAATGAAAACCTGCTCTCAATGCATCATAAATGATATTTGAAATAATAGACTAGTATTGATTGGGAGCATTATATTGACACTTTTGATGTGTCTTGAATCTATATAGGTATCTGGCTACACGGGAGCCACAGTATTTCTTATACTGTTTGGGAATAGATTATCTTGATATTAATCATTTCCTAGACAGGGAAAGTTAGAGATGAACTATCAGTACCCGCGTAGTCTACTATTAGTCATAATGGAAGAATTTTGTTTTCGCAAAATATCAGATTGGATTCATCGCAAAAATGTTCTAGGCATATGTCGGCCTACTTACAACTGAATAGGGAAGCAATACGGCCAGAAATAAAATAATATTAAATAATTTACATTCCTGAGAATACGATTCATGAGAGCTTGAAATTTAATGTTGGGGTACCTACTAATAGTGTTCTAGTGAATGTATATAGTACCTAGGCTGAAGATTTTGGTTTATATTTGTAGTTCAATATTTGATTGGGTACCTATTACTTTTTAAGTGATTGTAATTATCATATAAGCTGATGAATAGTTGCTAATAGCAATAATAATTTGCTGGTGGAATGAATAAAGCTTTATTTTTTTGTATAACTTGACTTATTTCAAGTAGGTAGAGAACTTGAATAATTCTGTATATTGTTGGTTGTATTTCCATGACCGAGGCAACAATCTCAATTCATTTTCAATTCAATTCAACACAATATGAGCTATATGAAAGAAATCAAAATATGAAAAAATCACAATCAAAAATAAATTTCTTATAATATAGAAAAACAGGCTTCATGGTGGGATGTGCTGAAAAGAAAGAAAAGACGAAAAATATTTAGCCAACTATGGTTTCCCATGTAATAGGCAGGTAGAGGGTATAAAAGTAAGGAATGATGGGTGGAAGAGGAGAAGAAAAGGGAATTGGAATGACATTTCAATAAAAAAACTGTACTAGCTGCAATCTTACCTTGATTATTTTTTTCCAGCTCAGCTATGGTACTTAATAGGATAATGAAAAATGTTTAGTAATGCTGCCGCCTAATTTAAATGCTGCAGCCTACCTTGATGAGTTTTTCCAACTTAGTATTTAATAAAAAATGTTTAGTAAACAGATTATTATATTCACATTATTTCCTAATATAATTCAATTGAAATTGAATAATATATTCTTACCATTTTTCTGATTTCAAATTTATTCATTTATACACTTCTCTCTGAGTTGTCATTATGTTATTGCGTTTCAGCAATATCAGCCAGTCTATAAGAGCATCATATTGATTATTTCCAACCACTTTTACCAATACCATTCTATTTCTTTCTCGTTGACATGGTAAAATGTGTCTTATAGAAGAGTGCAGCTCTAATAGAGCACTAACATGTATTAAGATTGAAAGTATATCTCTGTGGAGAAATTAAATAGGCCTTCACCTTACATACAGTTATACAGTCGTTTTTTCTTTAGGGCTACTCTTAAATATAAATAAAAATTAGAAACCTAATTACCCCTTTAAAATTGTTCAATAACGACATGTTTCGGCTATTTTCATGATATAGCCGAAACATGTCGTTATTGAACAATTTTAAAAAGGTACCGTACTTTTCTAATTTCTAATTTTTATTTACAGTTATACAGTATTGCAATTCCTGTTTAATTATTCAAACTCTCAATATAGGATAGTTTTCCAAGTTGCAAAAAGGATATTCCCGACATTATGATTAGTTTCTTATGTATATTATGTATACTCAATATATACTTTTTGCCAAAAATATCATTTCCATACATTTTTTGTACTAGGACTGCAAAATGCATTTACGCACAGATATGGACTCAGCAAGCTAAGCCCTCCTTGAATGAAAATATCAATCTATGAGTACCCTTATAAATTATTTTGTCACTTGAAATTAAGTCTTGAAAGTCATTTTCAGGACTTGAATTGGCATTAGTAGTCGAAACATGTAGGTAGTGAAATAGTACTTTACGTCACAAGTCCGGTAACGATAATTTACCGCATAAGTATGATTGTTTCTGCCCGATACGTAGTTGAGGGCAGAATTATCATACGAATGCGGTAAATACGTTACCATACAAGTTACGTACAATATTTTTTGTCATATTTATCTGAGAAAGAATAATATTGCTGAGAAACAGAGACCATTACCTGCTTATGCTCCAGTTACTGCATTTTATAAACATGACATGACCTAGCCCGTAGCGCCTAGTTCATAACAGAAAGACCCATCGAGCTCAAATGAAATGATAAAGGCCTATATTATAAGATTTCAGAGGAGTTCTCATAGCTTGAAACTTCTTAGATGAGTTTTTGAATTATTTGAGCTATTATATTAACATAGGACTATATTAACTATAGAATTAGGAAACATACTCGACTGTAAAGAAAACATATGATCTCTTTACAGTATAGTATGCTGTAATGAAAATCACATGTTTTCTTGTTCTGCAAACAGCTGTTTACCGGCTTGATTTAATGCATGGAAAACAGCTGCAATTGAGTAAGTATGACAAAAAATAATTAAATTATTGAAAGTATTATTGAAATTATTTAAAATATTAAAATTAGCCCTAAAGAAAAAAGACAATAAGCCCTCCTTGTATGGGACTAACAATTCATGAGATGAAAGCCTTGTTAGAACTAATCGTAAGCTTAGATATAAAAATAAATAAATATAAGAGCCAACCATACAGGAGGCATTCGACACAGTCGTGCGTCCCCAGTTTGGATATGATATGATATCCATTTTGGAGGCGCTCGGTACTGTCATGAGTCCCTGGCATAACGCATTGCCACTCTCAACACTGGATGAATACCCACCAAACCCGCCTAGTGTGTTCCCCAAGAATAAGACTAGAATTCCCTAAGAAAAAAAACATGCTTTAGCCAAAATATCTATCACCTACCTATCATTATTGCATGATTAGTAGGGTACCTAATTTCTGAATAGATATCGATATAAATAGCGCTATCTCTTTCTCGCTTTGCTCCGTTCGTTTCTAACAATGTAGAATTGATAATTAATTAACAAAATATTTCATCTCAATTATAAAATTCATTATGAAATTATTGAAAATATAATTTCTTGCTCAATAAAATATAATTATTTTAAGCGATAATGAACCGTTAATGTTAGACCAATAATAATTCAAGTGTGTAATATATCTCATGAGTTCAGTTACTATGATGCCTCTGATAATATTGTTGCCGTAGGTACCAATATTTCAGATTGGAGTGTAGAACAGTAGCCTCGGTACCAATATACGGAAGCTCCTACTTCCGTAGGTGAAATAAAAAGATGTTGTCAATTCTACAAAATTTTTATTTGAGTCCAATTCTGGCTGATCAATTCAATTCAGAATTTCCTTCCACTATACAATTTCCAGTTTCCTCAGTCTACCATTGATGATGATGCCAAGTGCATCGAAACTAGTTTGGACTCAAATAAAAATTTTGTTGACAACATCTTTTTATTTCACCTTAATATGGATAAATTCCACAACATCTCTGTGCAAAAGTGTTAAGTTCCTACTTTGCCTGTCTGTTCGTTATGTATCGAACTGTTGTATGTTATTCAAATTTCAGTACCTCATATACCGTATTGGCGTTATGGTGCTGTAGCTTCGATCTCAAACTTGTGAGGTCCACGTTATTAATGGCAGTGTTCAATTATAGCAATGGTATTGCTATCCTTGTCTATCAATCAACAAAGCAGATATAGCGCAATCTCTTTCTCGCTTTGCTCTGCTGCCAGATCGTCTTTTAACAATGTAATTAATAATTAACAAATAAAATATTTTATTTATTTATTTTATTATTTATTTTATTTTTATTTATTTATATTTTTCACAAAGAAGCACTGATTGGGAGAGAAAAACTAAGGATACTCCTTGTACTATTTCTCTCCCAAATTTAAATAACATTTTAAAAGTCAAAGATAGGGTTATGATTTCACTTTACTAAAATTCAGTTCATTTTCACTCAAAAACAACGAAAACAAAGATGTTTGAATTTTGACGTTTGAAAACAGAATAAAAAACAAAAATATCACACTCAAATCACCATTAATTGGAAAATTTTTGAGTAATTTTACAAAATTTAAAGCCAGAAAAAACACAACTCACTATTCAGCACAGCTGATTTCATCTTAATTATTATGAAAATTCATCATGAAATTATTGAAAAATATAATTTCTTGCTCAATAGAATATAATTGATTGTTTTAAACGACAATGAATAGTCAATATTACATCAATAAACCTCCTATATCAGCAAACGTCTATAGAGGGGTTTCACAAGACAGAGGATCGGCAACGTTGTTTTCCTATCTTTCTCCACTGCCATTATAACTTGGACCTCACTATGGATAAAAATGAATTGAAGAGACTTGAAATTTTCTCAAAAAATCTAGCACAAACGAAAACATGCTCCTGTGAAATATTATTTTTTATTTAATTTTGGACTTTTTGACAACATTTCAAGTCTCTTCAATTATTGAAAAGTTCCACAACATCAATCACGCTACAAACTTAATTAACCCTTGATAAACTTTCCAAATCATGCGTTTTTCTACCATACATAGATGATTCTGATATTTTGCAATGAGTTCGAGCAATCTTTACAAATTGTAATTATTGGGAAAACAGTGTATACAGCCTACCATAAGTTTATCATTGTTATTCTCCTTCCAAATCAAGACGCGTCCATCGAAATCAAATTCAAGACTATATATAGATTTGCGATGGTACTCATCTTCATGTAGCACCTTCATATAAGGACATGAGAAATGTTAATGAAATCATCATGTAGCCTTATCTTGTCCTACAGTTCATGTATACATCGCCAACACTTTCTGTACGATCCATTATCATTGATTTTTCAACATATGATTGATAAATTAAAGAGTTGATAATATCATACAATATCATAATAGAGAAACAATAGCGTAAGTAGATATCCCATGTCGCAACTTTTACTGTTATCTCAAGCCGATTACTGTCGATTATTGTCAATTTTCACTGATTCAAGTTGATTTTTTGATCAAGTTGATTTGCAAGTTGATTTTTTAACATGTGATTGATAAATTAAAGAGTTGATAATATCATATAATATCATAATAGAGAAACAATAGCTTAAGTAGATATCCCATGGTATAGGTAATTTATGTCGCAACTTTTACTGTTATCTCATGCCGACTACTGTCGATTATTGTCAATTTTCACTGTTTTGTTGGAGTGATAGTGTATAAACGGTATAGCATTATATCTTGCCCTGAAATATCATGGTAGGGTAGTCAAACCAGTTTTTTTTACTACTACGTCACAGAGTCCACGGCACAAAATCTCTACGTCACTGAGATATTTTGGCCCAACCACTACATTCACATTTCATTGTTTAACGGCAACCCACACACGCACAAGCCCTCAAACCCAACAATATGCGAGGGAGAAAAAATTTCCCTGTATCTCATGAGGTGTTCAAAAAGGACACGGTTGAACACTATTTTCCTGTTCCTAGCACAAGGTCTGAATGAGATGTAGGGTGAATAAGGTGAATCAATGGTTCTGCACTGTATTTTCAATATATTGTTAAACGCTATATTTATACAAACGTCTGTGGGTATGTTCCACAATAAATTTTGAATAATTTGATCAATCAGGTTCAAATTTTTAACTAATATTCTTCTAACATTTATATAGCTCACTCCTTCGTCATCTTCCAGGATAATAAAATAACATTGAAAGTGCATAAGCAAAGTTATCAGTTGGGAATAATATTGCTTGCTATTTCTGCATTTCTCACACAACTTTCCTTGCCGTTATGAAAATTAATCACCTGAATATTTATTGCGCTAGTGATCACGCGCATTTCAAGTCTACTTATAAACAAATATCTGTGTCAGCTGGTGACAGTACAATAACGCTGGAGACATACGAATAGAATCAACAGTTGCCAACAGTTAGCAATTGGATAGTCACATTTTCTCGAATCTTATTCGAATTTTTTCTCGAGCTTATTTTCAATTTTAGGTGACAATGTTACTGAACTTTAATTGTAGAGATTCTCATGCTCAATCGTTTCCACTCGATTTTTTTTGTTTAAATTCAATCTGAAGTCTGATAATTGGGAATCTAGAATCAAACTTTGCATAGATGGGGCGGAGCTCCTGAAATTTTTACAGATATGGGACTGGTGACAGTTGATAGAGCTTATCAATGACTATTCTAGGTATAAATTAAATCAAAATCGTTGGAGCCGTTTTCGAGAAAATCGCGAAAAACCCTGTTTTTGACAACATTTTCTCCATTTTAGCCGCCATCTTGAATTGCATTTGATCGAAATTGTTCGTGTCGGATCCTTATATTGTAAGGACCTTAAGTTCCAAATTTCAAGTCATTCCGTTAATTGGGAGATGAGATATCGTGTACAAAG
>NW_024090824.1:0-26795 GCF_014356525.2 Nilaparvata lugens
TTTCACCTCGAAAACAGCTAACTTAATTTGTTCAAATGCATTGACATGAATTAATACATAAATACAGTATAAATCAATACCACCAATATGAATAAATATTAAATGCCACTTTGTTATTTAGATGAAAAAATATGAAACATTTAGCGAACTTTCAGACGTCAATAATGTGAGATTCGTTAGACTAGAACATACAATGGTCAAGCTTATATAATTAATATATATTTAACATGGTTTCAACCAAAATATTTCTACTATAGTCAGGTCCACGTTATAATGGCAGTGTTTATCTAGCAATGGTATTGCTATCCTTGTCAATCATTCAACAAAGCGGGTAGCGTTATCTCTTTCTCGCTTTGCTCTGTTGCCAGATCGTCTTTCAACAATGTAGAATTAATCATTAATTAACAGAATATTTCATCTTAATTATGAAATTATAGAATATGAAATAACTAAATTGGGAGAGAAATAGTACAAGGTATTCTTAGTTTTTGTCTCCCAATCTGTGTTTCATTGTAAAAAAAAGAAGAAATGAATAAATAAATTGTTGAACTTGTTCAACTTATTCCTGCTCAATAAAATATAATTGATTATTTTAAACGAGAATGAACAGTTAATATTACATCAATAGACCTGTGTCAGCTACCGTCTTATAGAAGGCATTGACGAGACAGAGAATCGGCAACGTTGCCGATCTTTCTCCACTGCCATTATAACATGGACCTCACTATAGATTGCTAACACTCTGAGCCAAATCCATTCCTGGAATTCTATAATTATATATTTGATGCTACAATTCATATTGACACATACAATTATTTTAGAAACTAATCACATATTATTACCCTAACACTGAAAAAATTGAGATCGTTCAAAATCTTTGGAGCAAATCTGTTGAAAATTATTATGTTGGTGGCAACATAGAGCTCTGACTGAAAACGATCCTGCATAACTTATTTCAGAAAAAATATATACAATTATAACAATAAAAATACAACAGTCTTAAAAATGATAGAATAACATTGTTCAAGAACAATCGGTGAAAATTTGGTTGAATATAATTTCATTGTGATTGATGATTTTTAATATAGTTTAAATTGGAAGTATATAATAGTCTTCATTATAACAGAAGCATGTTAAATTTAAATTTGAACCGTGATTAAATCTAACGAGAACCAATCAAAGAAGATCTCCGATTGGTTCTCGTAGCATTTAATCGTGATTAAAATTTGACAGGCTATTGTGCAACAGGGTCTAAGACTTGAATTCAAGTTCTTTAAATTTTGATTTTCACTTTTACTCTTTGAATATGAAGAAAAATGGAGTTTGCTGAAAATTCTGAGCCCTAATTTTCTCCAAACTTCATTTGATCAATGAAAAAAAAACTAATCTTCAAATGATAGGTTGTTTTCTTGTGAATGATGATTATCAGGAAACAATAATTTTGAAAAAATAAACTGTTTGAAAAATCATAAATTTTTGTATAGCATTTAAATCTAGGATAGAAATTTGTTCCATGATAGTCTACAATTGAAGAAATGGGCACTTACAATGATACAATGATAAAAATACAACACCGATTTAGAATTTATCAGAGACTTACATGAACACTTTATACAATGATAAAAACACAACACCGATTTAGAATTTATCAGAGACTTGCTAGAGACCAGTTTCTATGACCCGAAATATATTATTACCAGTTATTGCAAAACATAATTTGCACACACTTGTTTTCTATATATTCCACACGACATGCAGTCAAATATTCAAGTAAAAAAATCAAATTCGTTCGCTAAGGCTCAACTCACACTTACGCGACTCAGGTCGGGAAGAGACTCGACCCTAGTGGGAGCATGTGTTTCCAAATGGTGACATTCAGACCAGTCGACTCTAGTCTCCGCGACTGTCACCATTTGGAAACACTTCATGCTCTCGACTAGAGTCGAGTCTCTTCTAGACCTGAGTCGCGTAAGTGTGAGTTGAGCCTTACTGATTGTAGTACTTTCAAACGTTTTATTTATTTATTTATCATTTACAATCAACTTAAGGACAAAGAACAGAATACAGTCCAAAACTTCTTTTCATCCCAATTTCATAAAATAAAACTATTTTAAATAGAACTGTTTTGCGTTCATTTTCAACATAATTTGTTACAGACATAACTTGAAATCTAGATTAATTCCGAATTCTATTTTGCAAACTGTTCAATATTAAAGCAGACACGGATTCCAATCTAAATTTTCAGTGAACACGAATGATGTTACTATTTACGGAATCACTGGAAATTGAAATTTGAATTCAAAAATTGGATAAAATAGAAAATTAATTTTTTTTAAATATGCCGATCATGATGCCTTAAAGAATCTGGTCTCTTCATCACAGCAACATCTCTACAAATCACATACTTTAATACTAGTACAACAGTGAACATTCATTAAAATCACATTTACCAAACAATAGACACGTTATTAATATTCTACAATATCTCATCTTCACACTTACTTCGAGAAGATATTCAGTATCAATCTACTTTTACAATAATTCTTATAAGCGTTTTCTATTACTTGCTTTTAGATAGCGTAATATATTACATACTATAAGCGTTTGGTTCAAATGATTAACAAACAATCGTAACAAAACCGTAGTACGTTCATAACATTTCAAATTAAAAACACTCGAAATACGAGTCAATGAATATGAAGCCGAATTTAGATGAAACTTCAACTTTTGCAATATCACAATTTTCCCCCAAATTAGATAATACACCATGTTTGCTCATCAGTCTTCGGAAAAAACGAGAAGAGTTATATTTTCAAAGTTTCTATCAAAAATTGATCTTTGAAGAATCTTTTAAAGAAGTTTACTTAATTGAAATTTGTGAACATCGCAAAACAGATATCTATTTCATCTAAATTCAATCACAAAATCAGTAGAAAATAAAATATTTGGTAATATTGACAACGAATGAGTAAAAGAGCAAAAAAATTTTGTAGTTGTTCTAAAATTGAGGGGTATAGATGCAAAACACACACTTTTTACTAAAATCTTTCATTTATCATCATCTAGAGTTTTCAAAGTTGTTTCAAGATTCATTGGGATGCTGAAGAAGGTTTCTAACACACTTGTGAAACAAAAAACAATATATTCTGAATTGAACTTGTTACATATATTTCTATTTTGTAACAATGTTTTTCAACTAAAAACAATACATCAATCCAAGCACAGAATTAAGCCGGGTTTACACCAAAGTTATAAACAAAATGTGAATAACTTAATCCTTACAGATTCTATTAGATTGAACGGAACTTGACAAACACATATGTTCATCATGTGTATGATAAGTTATGTTCAATCTAATAGAATCTATAAGGACGGAGAAATAAACATTCTGTTAATAACTTTGGTGTAAACGCAGCTTGAAATTGAAATCGAAAGAAGATGACATTAGGGAGCATTGTATATTTCATAACTGTATAACTTGTTTCTACTCTTGAAAGTAATTTTCAAATGTAAGAGTTGAAACATGAAAAAATAGGTATGACATGAAAAAATAATGTACTTGATCTTATTTTCATTTAATTTTAATAAAAGAACGTAGCCATATATGAAACAAAGTAAATAGTTGAACTATTAATACAGTCATACAAAAGCATGACAAATTTTGACACAGCATATTTCACTGATTGAAATTTTGTCAATGAGTTAAATAATATGTTAATGATAGGATAAATTCATTTTAAAAAGTTTGTTGGCTAGGCTTTAAACTCTTAGCTAGGTGCACACCAGTTAGTCAAGACAAGACAAAACATGATCAGACACGTTTAGTCACAATACTTCACATTGTTGCTTATGAAGACATGTTTAATTGCAATGCAATTAGTCATGTTAAGTCATTGATACTAATTAGTCATTGATATAATTATAATTATAATCATAATTAGTCATTGATACTAATCAGTGTGAGTTGCGTCACAAGCAGCTATGTAAAGTATTGTGACTAAACGTGTCTGATCATGTCTTGTCTTGTCTTGACTAACTGGTGTGCCTAGCCTAAAACAGACAATAACGACTCTAGAAGTTGAGAACATAAAATCGTAGACTCTTAGACAAGACAATTGAAAAAGGAAGCAATCTTCCCTTACTAGAATAGTGTGAGTTTTGCATCTATAAGAGATCTATTAGCAGACCATCAAGATATCATATGCATTCTGTACATCATTACAGAAATTATTGTTCAAATACATCCAACAGAGATTTTCACCATGGTTTAATGATGGTGTGCTAAAATTACTCAAAACATGTTTAGGTTTTTGTGTAGAGGTAGTAGCCTATTTTAGATATTTTTGAATAAATGACAAGAAGGATATTTATGAATTTCAAGAAAGAGGAATGACAACGTCTTTCTCCTATCTTTCTCCACTGCCATTATAACGTGGACCTCTCTATAGATTGAACATACAATTCGCAATTCCCGAATTGCAATTCGGAATGGATCAAGAAATAATAATCAATAATCATAGTTTGAATATAGTTCAACGAACTTTTCATATGTTAAAAGATCTCACCAATCAATTAAATTGGTATTGATTATTATCAAACGAAAATCCCAATTAAATGCTTCAAAATATCCCGAAGACTTCTACTTCTGCAAATATTGACAACAGGGTAAACAGCTAGATGGAAATTCGATAAGAGCTACTATACAAAAATTATTTGTCAGCCCGGGAACTAATTAATTTATTATTCTTTAATTTTCACTTTTTGTGTAGTTGAGAAGTTGAAAATTGTGGCAATTATTCATATTGAATGAAAAAGACTAAGAAATTGTCAAAAACCACAGATTTATTGATACCTAGAAAGACCGGTTTCGGTTATTACACCATTGTCAATATCTGATAAACAATGTTTATTAATGTTTATAAACAATGTTTATCAGAGATTGACAATCGTGTAATAACCGAAACCGTTATTTCTAAGTATCAATAAATCTGTGGTTTTTGACAATTTCTTAGTCTTTTTCATTTCATATTCTTTAATTAGCATTTTAACAAATGCAATTTTCAATTTATTTCCATAAATTGGTGTTGGTTAGTTTTCCATCTTCGCATACATTCTACACAGAAACCTAAACATGAATACTTTCTCTAGGACACACTCTACAATCAATGTTGTTCCGAATCCTACTTTATGCTCGATTGCCACACATCAGTATCAGTGAACGTTAACGGTACAGTGAAAATATAATTATCCCCATGAGCCATGAGTTCCAATGAGACTAATCCCACTCAGTGCCGGTTGCACAGAAGCCGGTTAAATTTTAACCGTGGTTAATTTTATTCTTTATTGATTGATACAATAAATACATCATCAAAATGATAGGGAGAGAAAAAATAAGGTAACCTTGTGCTATTCCTCTCCCAAATTTAGATAAGGTTACACATAGTCCAAGATTCAATTATTGATTCATACAATAAGAACATCATCAAAATGATAGGAAGAGGAGAAATAAGGTAACCTTGTGCTACTCCTCTCCCAAATTTAGGTAAGGTTACACATAGTCCAAGATTCAATTATTGATTCATACAATAAGAACATCATCAAAATGAAAGAGAGAGAAAAAATAAGGTAACCTTGTGCTATTCCTCTCCCAAATTTAGATAAGGTTACACATAGTCCAAGATTCAATTATTGATTCATACAATAAGAACATCATCAAAATGATAGGGAGAGAAAAAATAAGGTAACCTTGTGCTATTCCTCTCCCAAATTTAGATAAGGTTACACATAGTCCAAGATTCAATTATTGATTCATACAATAAGTACATCATCAAAATGATAGGAGAGAAAAAATAAGGTAACCTTGTGCTATTCCTCTCCCAAATTTAGATAAGGTTACACATAGTCCGAATAGGTCAAGCCTTGTAGTTGTTCACTTCACACAAAATTTTCAGCTCTCAATTACTATTTTCACAATTTTTGAATTTAGATGCTTCAAATCCAAACATAGAAGAAATATTTCACATTATTATCACTAAAATAGGCAATATTCACATATCAAAGAAATAATTTTGCAGGACCAAACTTGATATTTTGAAAGCATAAGCTGTCTTATCAGGGAGGCTTTCTATGATTGGTTCTCTTGAATTAATCACGGTTAAAGTTTAACCGGCTTTTGTGCAACTGGGCCTCAGCCTTCCTACCGAGTATGAATTGTCTCATTAGAGCTCGTGGGAATAATTTTCTCACAGTAGCGGACACTTCAATGATTCTAATACAAGGGAATCCAGGTTTGAGGTCCAATTTCTAAGCGGCGACTGTACGACTGTATCCGCGCGGCTATTATAACCAAGCTGTATTAAACGGTTTTAGTCAACATTATAAAAACTATAATAATACACATTAATATAAATTAATTTTGACAATAAACAGTTATTATTATTATAGACTACAGCCTAGTCGTCGCTTAGGAGATGAACCTACAAGAGTGTACATTCATACTCAGTGATTAGTCCTACATTTTGAAGAATGTACAACTAAGGGGCCCGGTTGCACAAAAGCCGGTTAAATTTTAACCGTTATTAACTTTACGAGAACCAATCAGAAAAGGCGTTTTTGAAAAGCCGGCTCCTCTGATTGGTTCTCGTGGAATATTAATTACGGTTAAAATTTAACCGGCTTTTGTGCAACCGGCACTAAATATATTTAAGAAGGATTCCATTTATCAGTGAACTGTGGAAATATAATTCCCATGAGCCACGAGTTCTGACGGGGCTAGTCCCCCACTCAGCCCCCCCCCCCCGAGCGGGTATAATAATCCCATAAGAACTGATTGGAATTATATTTTCACTGTTCCCAGTCACTAGGCAAGAAAATGCCTAGCATGATCACAGAATACATACAGAATGGAAAGTCGGCTAGTATCCTGACGCCAAAATCCGCCATCTTGAAAGAAAGTTCAGCATTTTAACAGTAGCAGCAATTTTAATTATTTCTAACAAGATGACGCACTCACGTGACGTGGTCTTGGTGCACTCAAGTCTTGGCGTCATTTAAATATACAGATAGAAAAGTTGGCTAGTATCTTGACGCCAAAATCCGCCATCTTGAAAGAAAGTTCAGCATTTTAACAGCAGCGGTAATTTTAATTTCTAACAAGATGGCGCAGTCACGTGACGTGGTCTTGGTGCACTCAAGTCTTGCGTCATGTAAAATGTACAGATAGAAAAGTTGGCTAGTATCTTGACGCCAATATCCTTCATCTTGAAAGAAAGTTCAAAATTGTAACAGCAGCGGTAATTTTAATTTCTAACAAGATGACGCAGTCACGTGACGTGGTCTTGGTGCACTCAAGTCTTAGCGTCATGTAAAATGTACAGATAGAAAAGTTGGCTAGTATCCTGACGCCAAAATCCGTCATCTTGAAAGAAAGTTCAAAATTGTAACAGTAGCGGTAATTTTAATTATTTCTAACAAGATGACGCACTCACGTGACGTGGTCTTGGTGCACTCAAGTCTTGCGTCATGTAAAATGTACAGATAGAAAAGTTGGCTAGTATCTTGACGCCAAAATCCGTCATCTTGAAAGAAAGTTCAGCATTTCAACAGTAGCGATAATTTTAATTATTTCTAAAAGATGACGCAGTCAAGTGACGTGGTCATCGTGCACTCAAGTCTTGGCGTCATGTAAAATGCATTGGTTCAAAATCAAATAAAAAATTATACATTGGTTCTTCAAAACCAAAAATATAAGAAACCAAAACACCTGCAAGAAAAATCCTGTGCGCAGGTGAGAGTTGCTAATACAATTCGATACTCTATAATTATATAAATATTGATACTTTCAATTCTGTATGTATTCTGTGACATGGTCTCGCTCTTAAGCTGTGTTTACGCCAAATTTATTAACAAAATGTTTATTTTCCGTCCTTATAGATTATGCTAGATTGAACGGAACTTTAGACAACAACTTTACGTTTACCAGAGTCAACATTTTTTGTGTAGTTGAGAAGTTGATATTGTGGTAATTATTCATATTGAATGAAAAAGACTAAGAAATTGTCAAAAAAACCACTGATTTATTGATAATTAGAAAGACCGGTTTCGGTTATTACATCATTGTCAATCTCTGCTAAACTAAAAATAGTTAGTTTAGCAGAGATTGACAATGGTGTAATAACCGAAACCGGTCTTTCTAATTATCAATAAATCAGTGGTTTTTTGACAATTTCTTAGTCTTTTTCATTCAAAGAGTCAACATTGATTGTTGAGTTAGCCGTGAACCCCTCAATACAAACTGAATGCAGCCAACCAATACTACATTTTAAGGAAAAAAATAAAGTTACTTTTTTGTCATTCGTTGAGCGACGCGCTGAGCCGATCCGTGAAACCGCGGGTGCTACGCGACAGTGACGCTTTACGCGACTCGCCTGTCGTTGAATCGCCTGAGGACTCGCCGCGATGTCGGTGCCGTGTGGGATCGAAGTCGGGGTCGTGTCGGGTCACACGACAGCCTTCCGACTCCTGTCCAACGCTCGGGTTGATCGAGTTGGACAGCGCGATCGTCTTGTCAAAGTCGATTGTCGCGTAGCGCTGCGCGGGTCGCGCGTCGTCCGTCGGCGCAGCTAGCGACACGGGCGACGGAGGCACGGGCTGATCCCGTTCCAAGTCCAGCACCGCGTAGTTCACCTGTCGGTCCACCACGGACACCACTGACCTGTTGGCTAGGTTGGCCGGCAACACGAACGACTGTCGCGTCAGAGATCTCTCCATTCTCCGACTCCGGCGCCGACCATCTCCAGGTCGGCACCCAGCTCCAGGTTGGCATACTCGTGCAGATCCTCACTAACCGCGGCCTCACTAACCTGTCGCTGTCGCCTGCACATGCTTGCAGCCTGTCGCTGCCTGGACACCTGTCGCCTGCACAGGCCACCGGTGGCGGCGACTGGAGGTTGTGCATGCCTGGCTTGATGTTGATGTAAAACGGCGTGCCACCATTGGCTGCTCCATCTTCACTGCCTCCGTCGGCCGCTATCACACGGCACTCCTCCATTCGCGCCATCAGATTCGTTTCGCTTGATATGCTGTACGTTGGTGATACCTGTATCAACATCAACAGTTCAGTTCAGTTCATCTATTCCAATTTTCAAATCAAACAACAGAACAATAATAAAGCAATACAATATATAGAACAATAATATATTTTGAATCCAGTTTGAATTTTATATAGGTATGCTATATTTGTTAATATTCATGATAAATACTCGTATATGTCTCAATATGTTTGGTTTGAAGCATCTAAATTTAAAAATCTACTTTGTGTAAATAATTGAGGACTGACAATTTTGTGAAGTGGACGACTACAATACAACCTATATATATCGGACTATGTGTAACCTTATCTAAATTTGGGAGAGGAATAGCACAAGGTTACCTTATTTTTTTCTCTCCCTATCATTTTTATGGTGTTCTCATTGTATGATTCAATAAAGAATATTCAATAAGCAAAATTATTAAAACTATTCATTACTGTCAGGATTAATTCACAAATTGATAGCATTATTTTAATATACTTTCCATTGTTTGCATAAAAATATTTCTTTTTAAATTATTAGCTAGATTTAGAAACAGTTAATAAGTCTTTACTACTACTGGTGAACAAGTTAGTATCTTATTATATTACCGAGAAATTTCTGTATATATTCTTATATTTGAAATGAGGTATATATTTATATTTTATATTTGTTTTTTCAAATGAGGTTACCTAACCACTTTATATTATTGTTTTGTAATGGTTTGTGTATTATTTATTATTGTAAATTGTAAAGTGTGTCAATAAATGAACTAACTAACTATTTGGTTATATTATTCATTTATTTATATGGTTATTCATGTCCAACGGATCTCGAAAACGGCTCTAACGATTTTCACGAAATTTGGAGCATAGTAGGTTCAAGATATAAAAATTAGATTGAACTAGGTATCATCCCTGGGCAAACTCACTGAAGGACATGAAAAGGATAATAATTATTCATCCTTGGAAAAACACATGATATTTCCTCCTCTGTTGATAACGGAAGATGGGAGTGCCTGTGTGGGAGAGAAACAGAATTATGTTCAGCTGTTAAACTATTTGCAATCAACCAGCTTATCTCACGAGAAAATTATCTAAAAATTTTAATCGACTAATGACAAAATAATATGATTTGTTGACATGACATGGTATATCATTCTAAATTAGAGTATATAATGATTTTCAAATTTAATAATTATTTTACAGTTTCAAGTGATTAATGAGTGGTTATTTTGTTTATTCAATTTGGTTTGTAAGGCCCGCAGCAAAGTAGACACACGCTAATCCACGAAAAGCAACCCACGCCGTGGGATGTTTTGTAAACCATTGCTAGGCTTTTCCATCTGTGTAATCATACCTCTATTAGAGGTGGCTATGGTGTAATACATGCAATGGATAATCCAATTGTCAGCTAATTGATTATGAATAATTCTATAGTAATGGTTTACAAAATATCCCACGGCTTGGGTTGCTTTTCATGGATTAGCGTGGGTCTACTTTGCGGCGGGCCGAAACAATCTAAATTAGAACTTCTCTGCTTTCAAATGTTTGGACTGAAAATTGTACCTGAATTCAAGTGTATGGAACATAACCTACTTTCTGGACTATTTATAGTGTATTAATCAAAATTCGGGAAAAACAGTTTTGGGCTGTGCCTGTTAGCCCTTCCCCAATCATTTTGAAGAATTGTGTTCTGTTTATCAATAAATAAATAACGAGCAAAGCTCGGTGCCCCGATAATATGATACAAACCAACACCATAATTCAAGTACAAGATAAAGACATAGACTTAAAATTCCACAATATAGACATTCCAAATCTCAGAGGTACTGGCACTTCATGTCAATAAAATTATGTAACTCCACACCAGACAAATCAAAGTTACTAGCATTCACTTAATTTAAAAAATAAATAAATATGTATTAGTTGATGAATGTTTGTACACAGTAAATGATTTCTTTTCTATAAACTGGGTACCATTTCTCTTATGATATAATGAGTAACTTGTGATCTATGCTTTACATTACTTGTTAATTTAATTTTTGTATTTTAAGACTGACTTACGAATAATAGTGACTTAGAAAGGATGTGTTTTGACGAAATCGATGTATTTTTTGTAAATATTGAATGACTAATAAAATTCATTCTAATTCTAATAAAATACTGTCACCTGGTCATATGGGACATATATATGATTCATATATTTATCTCATATTGATCAGGATTTTAGAGTTTTTATTTACGAAAGTTTAATGAACGGTGTTTCTGCCTTTGAACAGTTTTGTCATCGACAGAAGATTGTTTATTTCACTTGTTATCAAATTATTGTAGCTTCTCTTTTGTTTTTCATAACAAACGTGCTCGCTTGTACGACGGATAAAAATATGTATTTGAAATGGCTTCATGTTTTGCATGACTGAGTTATATATTAATACCCAAAATTTTACTAGTGTGTGTGTGAGCTCGTTCGTTAGGACTGTGAGTAAAGTCCGGCTGTTCTGGTGAAGGGGATAGATTTTGTTCTTGTTTTATAATACAGTTTTTCCTGTCACAGTTCGGGCAGTTTAAAGAGAATTGTATTATTGAATAAGAGGGGATCTGAACCACTTCATAGATCAGTTTTTTTTTTTATTTTTCATTAATAATTAACGTCGCGATTAACCAGTGGATGCCAAATTGGGGGCCATTATCATAAGGTAGGTGACTACTGAGTCATGTTTTTAAATTTTCCATAACCACAACAAATTTAATCTTCACTAGCAGCCAAGCGAGTAGCCTTGAAATATTCATATATTTATTGTTATTTCATATTTTCCAATTATATTCTAATTTTGTATTAATAATTTATTGTTTTGTTTTTAATTATCAAAACCAGTACAATCATTTCTTGTTTTTCATTTTCCCACCCTTACATACTCGGTGAAGGCACATATTGCTTACATATTTGGTGGAGGTTTATCCTGCCGTCCATATCTTGTTTACAATACAAAAACAAGCTTCATGGTGGGGTCAACATCAACACTTCAGTTCAGTTCATCAACTCCAAACAAATTTTCAAATCAAACAACAGAACAATAATAACACAAATGGTTTCGAAATGTTCATAATCAATTTTCTTGTACCAATTCCTACTCTAGAACATGGTACGTCATAGTGGAGTAGGTCAATACAGGAAACACTAAACATGTAGAGGACACATTATAAGAAATTTCTGAAACTAACTATTGTATGTAATTGTAATCTGATTTCGAGCAAATGGGTTTCTGCTCAATTAAGAGAGAACTCAGAAAAACCTATTTACTTTGAATGATCCACCAGTGAGAGTAGTTAAGTTTTTAGATATTATTCCGATGGCATTATCATGGAAGCCTCATATCAATTAGATTAGTTCTAAACTGTCTCGAGTGGTATATCTACTGAGAATTTTGAAGAATCATGTTCCCAGGAATTATGTGATGTCAGCATACTTCGCTTTTTTCATAGAATCATATCCTATGTTGTTGGGTAATAGTAGACTACCTTCAGAAGAAGTTGTCAGGATACTAACAGATTCCGATAGATTGGCTCACTGTACCCCCTGTTTGTAGAATTGGAAATTTTCACTATAATCACCTTTATAATTTTTGAAAAAGTTATTCAATTTACTAAAAATATCTTTTAGTTGAGTTATTTTTTGTAAATTGAATAACTTTTTCAAAAATTGATATTTTTGTTTTACTAGATCAACAATACCAAGAAGAATCTATCCTCTAAATCTCATGGATTTATCTCTTACCGAATTTGCAATGTTCTGTCCCAAAAGTTTAATCTTTAGGCGCTCATATCTCAAAAAGTAATGATCAGAAAAAAAAATTTCCTGAGGAAACTTTTTCATTTTGATAGCTTGATGATATACAAATCTCAAATATGTCAAATTTCATGAAAATCTATTACCGCGTTTCGCCGTAAATGCGCAACATATAAACATTTAAACATTAAGAGAAATGCCAAACCGACGACTTGAATGTTAGACCTCACTTCGCTTGGTCAACAAGGTATTCTTAGTTTTTCTCTCCCAATCTGTGCTTCATTGTAAAAAAGAATAAATGAAGAATATTTGTGTTTTTATTTCATCATTATAGAACTTAGCTAAATCTCGAGCTCGGAAACCGGCCCTAAAACATCACAATATTGGAATGTGAAACATTTATAATTACATCTTGTATTTCTCTTGTAATTTCCTGAGGAAACTTTTTCATTTTGATAGCTTGATGGTATACAAATCGAAAAACTTTGAAAAATATCACGAGTAGAAAGTTTATTTTTAGCCTTTGCACAGCCTTAATGTAACGGAGATAACCTAACCTGTACAACGGTGGTGCGTTCATAGCTGGTGTGCGATTGTGTGAACATTAGAGGCGCCGGCTGGTTGTCTCTACGGAGCGTGGGTGCAGCCTCGCTTGGCACGGCCAGCGCCAGACTTGCGCTGTTACTACTGAAGGAGCGGCTCAGCTGGCGACAGTGTTGCCGGGTCGTCGCCGCCGCCGCTGGCAGGTCACCGTTCACATAGGGCGGTGAGGACGGCAACACCGCAGAGGCGGGACTGAGTGGCCCGTTGCTGGCCACACTGTTGTGTCGTAGCTGTGTCGTTTCCTGTCGCAGCGGTGTCGTTTCGGGTCGCAGCGGTGTCGGCTCCATGTATTCGCTGCCGCTGCCGCAGCTGACCGGCCTCTGGTGCTGGTGTGATAGCTGCGTGCCACTCAGTTCACGCGAGATCGCGTCCTCGGTCGTGCTATTACGCATCTACAAACATATCAAATCAAATTGAATAATTGTACTCAAAAATATACAAGATGTAATTATGAATGTTTTTCCTTTCCAATACTGTAATGTAAAACACCTATAGTGTTTCAATATCAGAGAGAATATATTTGAATCAATATCAGAGAGAAGGGTGGTGCAGATTTTAAGAAAGAATTGAGAAATATTTAATTTCAATCAGCCATATTGTATACAAGACTTCCTCAACTGATTACTCAACAATTAATATTGTGACACTATTTATATTGTATGAATGCAATGATAAATAAAGAACTATTTGATAGTGAGGTCCACGTTATAATGGCAGTATTTGATTAGCAATGGTATTGCTATCCTTGTTCATCATTCAACAAAATGGATAGCGCTATTTGCTTATTATACAAAAAATATGTGGAGGCAAAGAGGTAAAAAATCCAAAATTGCCTCCTTAACACAAGTTACACAATACAAATGTTATAAAGATATATGAACTTAGAATGCTATCTCTTTCTCGATTTGCTCTGTTGCCAGATCGTCTTTTGACAATTTAGAATTAATAATTAATTTCTAAGTTACAAATTAGAATTAATAACAAAATATTCCATCTTAATTATGAAACTTCATTATTGAAAAATATAATCTCTTCCTTAATAAAATATAATTGATAATGAGAACGAACAGTTACTGGTAAACGAGAATGAACAGTTGATATTACATCAATAAACCTGTATCAGCTACCGTCTATAGCAGGCATTGACAAGACAGAGGATCGGCAACGTTGTTCTCCTATCTTTTTCCACGGTCATTATAACTTGGACCTCACTATAATAAGGTAAGGTTAGGTTAAAATCCTTGTACAAATAATAAAACATATAATTATATGAATTATGTATTTGCTCAATAGATGAAATTCTTCGCTCCAATGGTCTAGTGGATAGAGTGCTTGCGTAGCAGCAGAGAGATCCCGGGTTCAAACCCTATCATTACCAAAAGTTTTTTAACCAGATCACTCCCGTGTTATCGGATGGGCACGTTAAACTGTCGGTCCCGGCTGAAGTATGACAGTCGTAAGGCCCATTGACGGCTTAAATTATATATTCAGGCGGTGGGACCTTCCCGCAAGGGACTCCCCACCAACAAAAGCCATACGAATTTACTTTTTACTTTTTTCGCTCCAATGGGTGCCACTTGTAGGTGTAGTATCTCAAATATTTATTTCAAATACATGTGCTTCTTAGGTGATGTTCATACATTATAACTAGATAGTTTGAAATCTCACAGTGAAGAGGCATTCCCACTCCAAATTGGTTATTCAGATATTAAGGAAAATCTACACAACTCATGGAATAACCCAGAAATAAGTGTAATATCTCATTAATCATTGAATGAATAATTTTTTACAAGATTTCAGTCAAGAGTGTAATGGGTATTTAAAATCGGAATATATTGGGGTTATATTATGTATGGTAATTGTGATGGTATTATAAGGTTGTGAGAACAACCCTAGACAGTATGAAACAATTTATAATAGGGGAATCGCTGGCTTGCGAGAGTTAAATTGATCTAACTCTATAACTCATGAGAAAGGAACTATATTTTAAAATAAAACAAAACAGTTATATTTTGGAGAACTAAGTAATCGATTTAATCAAATTGTAACTCAAAATGAAACTGGAAACTTAAATAAAATAATATTGAGAAAACCTTTTAAACCAACAAGAATAATTACAGGATTTGCCTTCAATAAAAAAAGATGAATATATATAATAATAAAATTGATAATATTAGCTCACTGAACTCACTGAACCAGGAAAATGGTGTCACGGAAAAGAAGGGTAGAGCCGGGCCCGATTATCTGCTGTAGATAGCTCCAGGTCCCGTCCTCGTAACCGACTGACTAGAGCCTCTCATTTTTTCCATAATTTTACTTGTCATGAATTTTCACCGTCGTCAACAATTTATCTATTCATTGTGAAAATTCATGACAAATAATAAAAATTATGTAGTTCTATTACAAGAGGTATAGCAAAGTATGGGTTTGTTCAATGTGGCCGGTCGGCAAAGATGGTCATCAATTCAAGTTTCCTCAAAATCCACTAAAAAGAAGGCATGCGATTGAGGGATGCATTGAGTGCTATGAATAAAGTAAAAACTTTAATAATAATCTTTTCAACACAATATAATATCAGCAAAGCCCTGATATAGCTAGTTTATCGTCCAAGAAATTGATTGTAATATTTATTTTTTATTGGAAAGTTTGACAGTAATTTTGGCCAACTAGATACCTCATGTAATTATTAATTATTATTAAACGAAAATCAAATTAAATGTTGTAAATCATCCCGAAGACTTCTGCTACTGCAAATATAGACAACTTCTTCAGGGTGACTTACAGCATTTAATTTGGATTTTCGTTTAATAATAAATATTAATTAATTAGCATTTGAATAATTGCAATATCTCAGTAATTACCATCTGTATTACATGTATACGAAAAGAGGTAATCATGATATTGAATATCTTAGCAGATTTTGAAACTGTTTCTTGGAAAGTAGACACAGCTAGAAGACATTCGACTCCAAACCTTCAATCAGATGAATCCAAAAAGCTAACTCACCGTAAGGCTCCCAGGAGAGGGTGTTAGGGGCCTAACAGAATCAAGAAGATGCTGTAAAGTGTAAAATAGAAATAGTTGATGAAATTTAAAGAGCTCCCGGCAAAATGTTTGTGTAAAAAAATTATGAAATATTTTCACAAATATTTGTGAGAAAAAAGTGTGAATTTTGTACAAGGAATTGGGTTGTACCATAGAGAAACAATAGCGTAAGTAGATATCCCTTGGTATAGTGCATATATGCAGAGATTTATTTGTTAGTATGGACTGTTGACAGTGCCATCATTGTATATACTGGCATGCCTAACATCAATGAAGAAAACTATTAGTGAATATCTGTTGAACAGTAATGTACATAGCTATGGAACTAGGCATAGAATAATTTAGAGTTAATTATTGTCATTATGCGGGATCGCAAAAGAATTGCAATACATGTCTATTAACTTTTTAATGCTCTCCCTAATGAGATAAAGAAGTAACTGTGTGAGTTTTGAATGATTTTTAAAAAATTGCTGGTTGGAAAATGTTTATATAAGGTAGAAGAGTTTTTCGAAATTCAATTTTGAAAGTTATTTGAGTAATATGTTTTTTTTTGGACTTGAGAGTGCTAGACAATTGAGTTTAAAAATAAAATAGATTAAAATAGTAAAAATGAAATGTGATGTATATATATATATATAATATATTATATATATATATATATATATATAATATATATATATATATATATATATATATGATGTGTTATTAGACTACTGTAAGTTTGAACTGACGGTGTTATGTCATTTTCCTTTTTTTTACAATAAATTATTTATTTATTTTTATTTATTTATGTCGCAACTTTTCTGTTATCTCAAGCCGATTACTGTCGATTATTGTCGATTTTTACTGTTTTGCAAAACCAGGTAAGAGTGTATGAGCGGCACAATATGAGAGACTACCAGCGTCATAAAGCTTCACAGGAAAGAACTACGTGGACTATCAGCTTGAGATAACAGTAAAAGCTGCGACATAAACGCTCTATACCATGGGATATCTACTTATACTATTGTTTCTATATATCTGTATACTATTATTGATATCTATATACTATTGTTTCTCTATGGTTATACAATCGGAAAAATAGAATAAGTAGATATCCTATGATGTACGGTGTTTTTGTTCCAAATTTCACTGTTGACTCAAGCCGATAGTCCTAGTAGTTATTTTTTCATGGAGTTATGTGACACTTATAGCTCCCGGCAAAATGTTTGTGTAAAAAAAATTAAATATTTTCACAAATATTTGTGAGAAAAAAGTGTGAATTTTGTACAAGGAATCGGGTTATAGCCTACAGGGTGGGACAGAGCCGACTGACGAGTTTGAAAGGGTTATAAATAATGAACGGAGAAACTTAGAAAAAAATGGTTTGGTTTATTGAATTCAGCTCGAAAAATAGTTTTTAGTGTTAGTTTTTGAAAATTATATCGGTTAAATGGCGGCCATCAGCAGCTATACACTGATGTAGCCTATTTTTGAAATTTTCAAACGCATTTTGGCATATTGCCACTGGTAAGGCCTCAATCTCCTCCCTGATTTTCTCCTTAAGCTCTTCCAAAGTGTGTGGGCGATGTTTGAAAACCTTTTCTTTGAGGTAGCCCCACAGGAAAAAGTCACAGACACTCAAATCGGGTGAGCGTGCCGGCCACTTCACGTCCCCCCTCAGAGAGATAAGTCGCCCTGGGAACATTTCTCTCAACAAATCCATTGAAATGCGCACTGTGTGGGCTGTAGCCCCATCCTGCTGAAACCATATTTCCCCCAAGTCTTGTTCCTCAGCAAGTTCTTTCAATTTGGGTTGCAGAAGCGTTTGTAACATTGTGACATAACGCTCGGAGGTGACAGTGACGGTGATGTTGTCATCTTCGAAGAAGTATGGCCCTATCACTCCAAATTGAGAAACGGCACACCAAACTGTCACTTTTGGTGAATTAAGTGGTCTTTCATGAAGTTGTCGAGGGTTATTTGCTGCCCAGTACCGGAAGTTTTGTTTGTTGACAGCTCCACACAGATGAAAATGAGCCTCGTCACTGCAGAAAAGAGTCGCCATTGCCGGGATGCGTTGAAGCATTTCCTTGCAACAATTTTTACGGTTCAAAAAATCGGCGGCATTTAATTTTTGCACAATCATGATTTTATATGGATGAAAAAACAAATGTTCATGAAGAATCCTCCTAATTGAACGGCTGGACATCCCCAAAGCTATTGCATGCCTGTGTGCAGAACGCCTCGGTGATTGCTCGACTGCTACTCTCACAATTTCAATGTTTTCGGGAGTTCTCACTGATTTTCGTAAAAAGCGCGAACAACATAACCGCGATGCTCTCCCGTCCAATTCATGATGCACACTAAAAACTATTCTCCCGGGACTGTACAATGACGCCCACCGAGCCTGCCTACTCCCACCACAGGCTGAGCAGTGCCCCCTCCAAACTCGTCAGTCGGCTCTGCCCCACCCTGTACCATAGAGAAACAATAGCGTAAGTAGATATCCCTTGGTATAGGGAATTTATGTCGCAACTTTTACTGTTATCTCAAGCCGATTACTGTCGATTATTGTCGATTTTTACTGTTATGACCAGGTAAGAGTGTATGAGCGGCACAATATGAGAGACTTCCAGCGTCATAAAGCTTCACAGGAAAGAACTACGTGGACTATCAGCTTGAGATAACAGTAAAAGTTGCGACATAAACGCTCTATACCATGGGATATCTACTTATACTATTGTTTCTATATATCTGTATACTATTGATATCTATATACTATTGTTTCTCTATGGTTATACATATTCGGGAAAATAGAATAAGAAGATATCCTATGATGTACGGTGCTTTTGTACCAAATTTCACTGTTGACTCAAGCCGATAGTCCTAGTAGTTATTTTTCGTGGAGTTATGTGACACTGATAGCATAGAGAAACAATAGCGTAAGTAGATATCCCATGGTATAGGGAATTTATGTCGCAACTTTAACTGTTATCTCAAGCCGATTATTGTCAATTTTTACTGTTTTGTTGATGTGAAAGTGTATGAACGGCACAATTTGAGAGACTACCAGCGTCACACGGCTGCATAGGAAAGAACTACGTGAACTATCGGCTTGGGATAACATAAAAGTTTCTCTCGTATTTTGCCAATCTTACCCGGCCAAATCAGTAATAATATAAAGTAGTAGACAATTAATAATCAGCTTGAAATTTGGAACATAAACGACCTACAGACCTACCTTAGGATATCTACTTAACTCATACTGTTTTCTCTAGACCCAGATTTATGGTCGAAACAGGTACTTGATGATCTAAGATCTTGACAAACTTAGACCCTCCCGTACAATCATATTTGAAATGCACACCTGAATATTTATTTATTCATTTTCATTAACCAATGCATCAAATACATTATTAGAAAAGGACCAACAGGCCTAGCCCACAGCTGTTCCCTTTCCCAATTTTGAAAGTAGTAAACCAATGTCTGAAGGGTAGGTTATGTTGCTTCACTTTGAATCAAATTCCGAGTCCAGAAATATACAAACCAGAATTTCGAATTTAATTAGATTGAAAACCGAAAAGAATTTACATTAACCAATACACTAATCAAATACATGATTGGAAAAGGACCAACAGGCCTAGCCCACAACTGTTCCCTTTCCCAATTTTGAAAGTAGTAAGCCAATGTCTGAAGGGTAGGTTATGTTGCTTCACTTTGAATCAAATTCCGTGTCCAGAAATATACGAACCAAAATTTAGAATTTAATTAGATTGAAAAGTATAAAAACAAATTTTTATTAAATGATATAGTTCAATATGATTTTAGACCAAATACAATCTATAAATATAAAATTTATAAAACAAAACTAACAGTAGTTAGAAGACAGCTCATTTATATAAGAGTACAAGATTCATAATGAATTGCCTTTTGATCTGGAAGCAGAAATTAATTACAAAATACTAAAAAATTGGATGAGAAAACTATTTCTTTTCAATTGAAAGCATTATCTAATTTTTTAAAAAACATATTTTAAAGCGTGGATTATATATTTTTCTCTATTATTGTATAAAACTAGGAAACAACCAATGTAACTAGCTGATTGCAACTCTCACCAGCGGGCAAGGCTTGATTCCTTTTGCTGGTGATGCCGGATTACCATTGAGAAGTATCTAATTATGATTTTGGTATTATTATGCTTAATTTTATTTTAATTATTTTATACTTTTGATTATAAAATTATGTATTTCTTTTCTTTTCTTTTATTATGTTTTGAATATGATTGTATTTATGTATGGCAAATAAATGATTTGATTTGATTTGAAAACCGAAAATAATAAAAATATTGCACCAAACTGTGAAGGTTTCAAAACTTGAAAACATTGAATTATTTAGAAATTTGGAAACTAAATATGTAACTGGGGGAGATTTGATGGTCAAAATAGGTACTTGATGATCTGAGATCTGAACGAACGTAGACCGTGAGACCCTTCAGTATTTGATGAGAAATAGAAATCCACAGACTGCAGGAGAAGGGATTGACAAGACAGAGGTTCGGCAACGTTGATCTCCTATCTTTCTCCACTGCCATTATAACGTGGACCTCACTATAGGCCAATGTATATCGAGGTTCCACACTGTACTACCAAAAATATTCCTTGAATACATTTTAAAGAATATAATAATCAAATTTATTCTGAAGAAAGGAAATTATCAAGGATACTCAGGCCTGGTTGCGCAAAAATCTGATGAGTTATAACAGTGATTGAATGACGGTTGAAAGCCACAGGAACAAATTAGATAAGCGGAAGACATCTTTAATGATCAGTACTTAATTACAATCAAAATTCAACAGACTTTTGTGCAACTGACCTCTAAGGCTCAACTCACACTCACGCGACTCAGGTCAAGAAGAGACTCGACTCTAGTGGAGAGCATGAGCTTCCAAATGGTGACAGTCGCGGAGACTAGAATCGACTGGTCTGGAAACACATGCTCTTGACTAGAGTCGAGTCTCTTCTCGACCTGAGTCGCGTAAACTCACACTTACGCCTTAGTCTTTAAATAGTCAAAGTGATGTTTTTATTACAATGATCATCTTCTAAATTAATCGAGTAGTAGTCTTGTGAGGTGAGAGATCTTTTCTCACCTACTTATCAATACAGTAAATTATCAAAAAGATAAGGATATTTATAATAGATTGAATAATTAAAATTGGTATATGACTAACTGAAACCCTAAGGCTCAACTCACATTTAGGCGACTCATGTCGAGAAGAGACTCGACTCTAGTCGAGAGCATGTGTTTTCAAATGGTGACACTCAGACCAGTCGACTCTAGTCAAGAGCATGTGTTCTCAAATGGTGACAGTCGCGGAGACTAGAATCGACTGGTCTGAGTGTCACCATTTGGAAACACATGCTCTCCACTAGAGTCCAGTCTCTCCTCGACCTGAGTCGCGCCTTAGGTGTGAGTTGAGCCTTAAGGTGCGTACATACTTTCGCTCTGCTCCGCAACCGAACGTCACTCCAGCAGAGCGATTGATGATCGACCGGGGAGCAACAGTGGTTCGACCGGGGAACGTGAGAAGATCTAACATCTTCCGTAACGTTCATGATGGGGTGCGTGGGCGGAGCGACTGTGGTTCGATGGAGGAACGAGGGCGGTACGAAGGCGGAGCGTGCTCGGTGCGCGTTGGAAGTGCGTATATGTAAAAGCAGCTTTAGACCTTCCCGTTTTTGATGAACTAAGACCCCGAGACCCTCCCGTATTTGATGAGAAAAAGAAATGCAGGCGTGTTTATGCAACTGGAGCAGATTGATTAGTTAAAATGGGTACATGACCAACTGAAAACCCTTGGACCCTCCCGTATTTGATGTAGACTCCTGAGATCTTGATGAACTGAGACCCTCCCGTAAAATCCTATGTAATGTAATCCGATATGACAGTAGTAGACAGTAATCTGCTTGAGTTAACAAAAAATTGGCTAGTTATTTAGAACATATACGACACATATCCATGGGATATCTGTTTATAACGGATGACCCAGAATAACGGGAACTTTTAAAAACGCCATAAAACAAAAGTTGGAAGGGCAAAAATGATTTTATTTAAACTAATGTGAATTTCAAGACTTGCCATTTGAGAATTATTGATAACATTTATAACTTTTTGATAACAATTACTTCATTAAGATGGCTTCCTCCTGCACGAATACACTCTTGAAGTCTGTGTTGAGATTCCTGAACGATTGCTGCAACATTTCAGCTGGGGATATTCTCAATTTCATTCTGAATTGTCTGTTATGATTCAACCACAGTTATTGGTCAAGTTGTGAAAACTTGATTTTGAGATAGCTCCACAAACAAAATCTCAGGTGGACGGATCCAAGGGACCAGGAAACGCAACCTAATCGTGAGATTACACGGTTACCAAACAATAATCACTCGCACAGTTGCCATTAACTGCCGTGCAGTGTGGATTTCGCTCACAATTTGATCAATAATTTTAAATTGATTAGAAATTAATAACAAATTCGAAATGAAATCCGCGATATCCCAGATGAGATATTGCAGCGATCAATGATGAATCGTCAACACAGATTTGAACAATGTATTCGTTCAGGAGGAAGACATTTAAATGGAGTAATTGTCAAAAAGAGATAGATGTTACTAGTAGGTTCTGTGAACAGTAGACCTCGCGATCAGTAAGTTACATTAACCTGTTATGTTTTCTCGAAAATTAATAAATAATTTATCAATTTAAATTGTCTAGAAAAAATCCTAAATAAACATAGAGCTTTCTGTCCTATCGTACCGTGACGTGTCGTCCCGGAATGTGAGTGTGAGCGCTGTTATCAGGTCTGGCTGCAACTGTCTACAACGTTGATGGAAAGATACATTTTCAAGATGTTCGATGTTTTTGAACGGGTAGTATTATAGTCCACTAAAAAGCTGATTTATGATGAATAATTCTATAGTCTGATTTTTACTCCAATATTGGCGTATGAGGGAGGCACCTTTTTCCTTTTATATTATCCTTGAAATGCAAAATTTCAAAAAACCGTATGTATACGTCGAAGCAAAATTCAAAAAGGAACATATCTGTCAAATTTCATGAAAATCTATTGCTGCGTTTCGCTGTAAATGCGGAACATATAAACATAAATATAAAAAAATATAGAAACATGAAGAGAAATGCAAAACCGTCGACTTGAATCTTAGACTTCACTTCGCTCGGACAATTAATTATTCTTCAATGGCAAGCCTTGAACTTCACATTAGTTTAAATAAAATCATTTTTTCCTCAACCTACTGTCTAAAGTACTTACTTTACTCCCTGAAACCTAATACTAAAGTGTCACTTTTTCGCTCTCGGGGAGTAAAAGTGACTCCATTTAAATAACATGGGGAGCATCTCTATTTTGAAACTTACATTGTAATAGGTTAGAAGGTCTAAGCTCAGATGAGAAAGCATAATAGAGGTGTCTGTCATTGAGTCAACTGAATTCAATACCACAACCAGAAATTTGATTAACTCATGAAATATATGTTTGTATGATAATTATTATATTCTTAATATTAGTAGACGATAAAATGTATACAATTTTTAAAATATCTTATTGTATTCAAAATACCAGCCAACAAATATTTTTGATCTGCAATTCAAATCTGAACCGCGTGATCTGGAGTCAGCCATTTTTGGTAGCTGCTCAGGTGATATAATTGTTACAACTTTTGCCGATAGATAGTGCAATCGGCAGTGCCAATCAGAATCAGACGACCGGTTTTTAGGTTTTAGATTTAGGTTATGTTGTTAGGAATCATTGTCACCAATGCGTAAGTTATTAGAATGATTTTATTTGCAGTTTCTATAAAAAAATGTAGATGGAGGAAAAATGTTGTGTGAAAAATACTTTTTCTCCCTCAGGAAAATTGCTGCCCTCGGCTTCGCATCGGACTTCAAACTTTTTCCCACAGGGAGAAAAAGTTGTACTTTTCACTCTAGATATACAAATAACTATTGCCCATCCCACTTTTTTCTATGGCGTTTTTAAAAGTTGCCGTTATTCTGGGTCACCCGGTACTATGTTTCCTCAATGCTGAGACCCTGAAATCCTCCCGTATGACGGTATTTGATGAGAAACATGAATGCACACCTGTATATGCGACTGGAGCAGATTGAAGAGTTCCTCAGCGCGCCGACAACGGAACGCGTAGACGCCCGGCCCGGTGCGACAGCGTCGTCCCGACTCGAAGCTGAAGATGTCGGCGTCGAAACCGTAGCGACGCAGCGATCGTAACGGCCAGCGTACCGGCGACCTCTGTCGCTGGTAGACTATCAGGTCCGTGTCTGTCACCTCCAGTTGACCGTCGTGCAGTTTTTGGCCTTCCTCGTCCACGTTTACCACCTTATCAACAAGACAAAAACAAAGATAATTCATTCATTCATACAATAAGTACATTATTATAATTTTTAGTTAAATTCAACTTTAACTTTGCTGCATTATTTCGAAATATTTTGTTTTTCTTTTACTGTTTTGCAACTCTCACCAGCGGGCAAAGATTTTCTTTTTGCTGGTGATGCCTAGATTTTATATTTTATTTTAATTTTATTCAAATATATGTATGAGTAATTATGCTTATGTATTTATATTTTTAATGATATGTCATATTATAAAGATTTTGTAATATGTTTTGAATATTCTAATTGGCAATAAATGAAATTGAAATTATCGAAATGATAGGGAGAGGAAAAATAAGATAACCTTGTGCTATTCCTCTCCCAAATTTAGATAAGGTTACACATAGTCCGAAATAGGTTAAGTCTTGTAGTTGTTCACTTCACAAAATTTTCAGTCCTTGATTATTTTTTCACAAAGTAGTACTTATAATAATTCCGTAACAACGACAAATTCAACATCCAGTTAACGAATAGCCATTTAACCGTTCTTAAGCCTGGTTTTCACTAGTAGAGTTAGTGGTCGAGTAACTGGTATACTAACTATACCGAGCTAACTCCACTCTACTCTGTGGGGTGATTCCAGTGCTGCAAAAAAGCTTTCATTTGGCGAAAAAGAGCTATCAGAACAATTTGTGATATGAAAACTATGTATACTGTAGAGCTTATTTTACAAATATAAAAATAATGACTTTGGCATGTATCTTCATTTTTCAAAACTTGATTTATGTCAAGAAAAATTTAAATCAGTTCACTTCCAATGATACTGTTCATACATTTCATACGAGACATAGATATACGATCCACCCCACACAGGCTAGGCCTCGAGGCGTTTTTTACTTTCCTTGCCCTATACCATAGGTAAGGAAAGTATTGCTTTCCGAAAAAAATTAAGGTACCCCAATTTCTAAATTTCTATACGTTTCAAAGTCCCCTGAGTCCAAAAAAGTGTTTTTTTGGGTATTGGTCTGTATGTGTGTATGTGTGTGTGTGTGTGTATGAGTGTATGTGCGTCTGTGTACACGATATCTCATCTCCCAATTAACGGAATGATTGAAATTTAGAACTTAAGGCCCTTACAATATAAGGATCCGACACGAACAATTTCGATCAAATGCAATTCAAGATGGCGGCTAAAATGGCGAAAATGTTGTCAGAAACAGGGTTTTTCACGATTTTCTCGAAGAGGGCTCCAACGATTTTGATTAAAGTTATACCGAAAATAGTCATCAATAAGCTCTATCAACTGCCACATGTCCCATATCTGTAAAAATTTCAGGAGCTCCGCCCCATCAATGCAGATAGATTCCCAATTATCAGGCTTCAGATACAATTGAAACAAAAAAAATCAAGTGGAGTAGATTGAGCATGAAAATCTCTACATTTAATGTTCAGTAACATTTTCACCTAAAATTGAAAATAAGCTTTGAATTCCAGAAAATGTGATTATTCAATTTCAAATTATTGTTGATTCTATTAAATTATTCACTATGAAGAGATAGCAGACCTCATGTGTGTCTCCAGCGTTATTGCCCTATCACCAGCTGGCTCAAATCTTTGAATAGTAGACTTGAGATGCGCGGGAACACTAGCGTCAGGTGATCAATTTTCATAGCGGCAAGGAAAGTTGTGTGAGTGCGCCACACCAGATTTTTGTTTTATTTATTCTCATAAAAGAATCTTATCATTTTGTTACATCATTATTACTGTACATTTCTATGTTTAGAAACAGATTTTCCTGTTATTGAACTAGTTTTTGGATGAATAAAATCTTTTTTATTTCATATGACTTGGTACAAGTGTGTTTAGGCTAATTTAACTATATGCTAGCGGTCTTTATCCATTAGA
>NW_024090825.1:0-24710 GCF_014356525.2 Nilaparvata lugens
ATATGTTTTTGTTGTCATTGATTCATTCATAAATATCAAATGTTGTTGATCCGTTACTAGTAGAAAGTCATGTTCAATTTTATTTGATTAAAGCTCTACAAATGAAGAGTTTACTTATTTCAATTTAATCAAATAAGATGCTGACAAAGAAAAAGACAAAAACGATTGAAAACCGTAACTACGAAGAAGATAAGATGGAATCACATATTGACAAGTTTCTCAAGCCAAAGGAATTATCTATCGACCCAGATTCGCCTACGGCAGAGAGAGAGTGGAAACATTGGAAAAAGACGTTCGAAAATTTCTTAGAAGGAACGACAACCAAAGACAAAATGAAAATATTGGTAAACTTCTTATCACCTGCTTTATACGAAATTGTGGAAAGCTATACTTCATATGAAGAAACTATATCCATGTTGGAAGATATGTTCGTTAAACCAAAGAACGAAATTTATGCACGATACTGCCTTGCTAATGCAAAACAACAAATAGGTGAGTCCATTGATCACTACTATTCTGAACTAAAAAGATTAAGCTTATCATGTAACTTCACTAGAGTGTCAGCCGAAGAAAACAAAAACGAGCATATTAGAGATGCTCTTGTTTCAGGGTTATGTTCTATTGAAATTAAAGAGAAACTTTTTCAACAAGGAGATTTGAGTCTACAAGAAACCGTTTCCCAAGCACGTGTTCTTGAATCCGCAAAAACATATGCCGACTCCTTTAAAAGTACTTGTTATACAAACTCTGTTGAAGAAAATAAAAACATAAGCTTGAGTGAATCTTTCTCAGATGTTAATGCTGTAACCCAAAATCGACAGGCAATTGTAGAGAAATCCGTTCAATGCCAACGTTGCGGATATAAAAAACACTCAAATTCTCAAGAATGTCCTGCAATAGGAAAGACTTGTCATAAATGTTCCCGAATTGGACACTTTTCCCATGTGTGTAAAAGTAAAACGCACAAAGAAAAACTAACTACGTCAACTATTACTGCAGCTGGTATAGCCAGTAATCTTTCTAAAGCTACAATTATTGTTTCGGTGAATGGAATAAATACACCAGCTCTTATTGATACCGGAAGTGTTGCCAGTTTTATTGATGAAAAATTTGCAAAAACAAATAAATTTAAAACTGCATCAGATTCTTGTTTTATAAGATTTGCATCTGTTCAACATAACACCGCTACAAAAGCATGTGTTTATAGCAATATTGTGTACAAAGGAAATGAATACAACAATATTAAACTCTTGGTATTAAAAGAATGCTGTTGCAATGTGATACTTGGTCACGATTTTTTGATGAATCACTCTACAATAAGTTTAGCATTCAATGGTAATAAACAGCCTCTTGTAATAGATAATAATTCTACAACCACACCACCCTTGAAAGATTGCCTCTTGGTGGAGGCCATGATAAAACCATGTTCCCTTTTCAATGACTTGACTCCCGATTGCCACCCAATAACTACCCGATCCAGAAGACACCCACAAGATGACTATGAATTCATGAAGAATGAGGTCAATCGCCTCCTTACAGAAGGAATAATTGAGGAAAGCCAGTCCAGTTGGCGTGCCCAGCCTTTCATTGTAACCAATGGACAGAAGAAACGAATGGTCATAGACTATTCACAGACTATTAATAAATTCACAAATTTAGACGCATACCCTCTCCCATTGATCGAAGACCTTGTAAACACAATTGCCAAGTACAACATTTTTAGTACTGTAGATTTCAAGTCAGCTTACCATCAAATACCGATTCTTGAGAATGAACGACATTACACTGCCTTTGAAGTAGGCCGAAAACTTTATCAGTTCAAACGAATACCATTCGGAGTAACCAATGGAGTAGCTGCCTTCCAACGTACAATAAACGGACTTATAGAAAGAGAGAATTTGAACGACTGCTTTGCCTATTTGGATGATGTTGTCATTTGCGGTTCAGATCAAGAAGAACATGACAGAAATCTTAAGAAATTTCAACAAGTAATTGAATTGTATGGCTTGACTATAAATGAAGAAAAATGTAAATTTTCAAAAAAATCATTGAAGTTCCTTGGGTATGAGATAAAACATGGAGAAATTAAACCTGACCCAGAACGCCTTGCACCACTCATGAACTTTCCACCCCCAAGAAATGCTAAAGAAATGAAACGACTCATGGGATTACTGGCTCATTACTCCCGATGGATTAAAAACTTTTCTCAAAAGATTCACCCCCTTGTCCACATACAGAAATTCCCTCTATCTCAAGATCTGATGGAAACTTTGGAATTGTTGAAAAATGAAATTGCTTCCGCGGTACTGCTCTTTGTTGATGAAAATGTACCATTCATAATTGAGACAGATGCATCAGATTTTGCAATTGGTGCAACATTAACACAAAATTCTCGACCAGTAGCCTTTTTCTCATGAACTTTGTCCCAAAGTGAAACCAGGCATTCAGCTGTTGAGAAAGAAGCCTATGCCATTGTGGAGTCTATAAGAAAATGGAGACACTATTTACTACGAAAACAATTCACTTTGATCACTGACCAAAAATCAGTCACATTCATGTTTGGCACTCAACACAATAGAAAAATAAAAAATGAAAAGATACAAAGGTGGCACCTAGAATTATCTGAATACAAATTCAACATAGTCTACAGACCTGGAAAAGAAAATGCACCAGCTGATGCACTCTCTCGTATATGTATTACAGCTGGTTGTTCAACATTGAACTCAGCTTTGGCAAAATACCATAATGTACTTTGTCACCCTGGTGTAACTCGTTTCTACCACTGGCTCAGAATGAAAAATCTCCCCTATACTGTAGATGATGTAAGGAAAATTTGCTCCAATTGTGCAATTTGCTCTGAAATAAAACCACAGTATATGAAGACAAAAGGAAATCTCATAAAGGCAACAAAACCTTTTGAACGAATTAATATGGACTTCAAAGGACCCGTACAATCAAAAACAAGAAATAAATACCTACTGGTGATGGTTGATGAGTACTCAAGATTCCCTTTTGTATTTCCTTGTCCAGACATGACTGCGAGAACAGTCATAAATTGCCTGGTCTCATTAATATCAATGTTTGGCCTTCCAAGCTATATTCACACAGACAGAGGAACATCCTTCATGTCAACTGAGTTGAAGAGCTTTCTTGGCTCAAAAGGGATATCAACTAGTAGATCAACGCCTTACAATCCGAGAGGGAATGGTCAAGTAGAGCGATATAATGGAATTATATGGAAAGCAATAACACTAGCTCTAAGATCACGAGGACTTGATTCAAATCGATGGGAGGAAGTGTTGCCTGATGCACTTCACTCTATTCGATCTCTTTTGTGTACTACAAGAAATTGCACCCCTCATGAACGAATGTTCCTACACATGAGATCCTCAACAAATGGACAGTCACTACCATCTTGGCTAATGAGCCCAGGACCAGTTTGGCTGAAGAAAATGAACCGAAATTCAAAACAAGATTCATCAGTAGAAGAAGTTGAATTGATTGAGGCAAACCCAGAGTATGCTCACATTCGTCGCCCTGATGGACAAGAGTCCACTGTGTCGCTCCGTCATCTTGCCCCTAAGATAAAACAAAAATCTAGCCGGGTAGAATGATATGATAAACCATATGTTTTCGTTGTCATTGATTCATTCATAAATATCAAATGTTGTTGATCCGTTACTAGTAGAAAGTCATGTTCAATTTTATTTGATTAAAGCTCTACAAATGAAGAGTTTACTTATTTCATTGCCCTTTCAAAGTTTTATCTATTCATTTATATCTCTTTTATAATTCAAAATTACAACATTTGTAATGGACCAACAGGGTTGCTTGAGGCCCAAACTGTTCCAATTGCAATTCATACAACATTCCAGCTCTATAAATTTCCAGCCAAACAGAATATTGTATGATAGGTAGTGAGTCTTATCATGGAGAAATATAGCATAAGAAGAAGATAGCCCATGGTATAGGTCGTTTATGTTCTGTTTATATACTGTTGATACTGTCTATTATTACTTGTCTTCCTGGGTGAGAGTGTGAGAACAACACAGTATGAGAGACCACTAGCATCACATAGCTTCAAGAAAATGAACTACTAAGTTTGAGTCAACATTGAAATTTGTAACATAAATGCCCTATACCTATGCCCTATATATTCTTATTTGATATTTTGTCTATGGTCTTCTGTATGACCATTGAATAATTTCAAAAAAGTGTTTAAAAAAATAGTTGGAAATCAGCCATCAATTCATTTCTTATGTAGATTGTAACTAGAGTAGATTATTATTCATATTCACTAGTTTTTAACAATAAACAGAATAAGTTCAATTTTTTCTTCATGTTTGTTTTCAGTGTGCTCCAACGATGTTTGGAGAATTTGGTTCTATGTGCAGTGGCTGGGGGATGGGAGGCATTCCTGGGTGGGCCTCTCTTATTTGGTGCCCTTTGAGAGGGCACCAAACCCCAGCAAACTCCATATGATATGTTGAAAAACTACATCCAAACTGTAAGTGTAACAACATATTTCTAAGTAAATATTGCAGTAATTACAATATGACAGTATTTGGTTATTACAATATCACAAAATATGATTATTAATATTATTAGATAAAATTGAATATTGAATTATTAATGAGTACACAATTTCATTAAGTCGCAAAAATCCTAATAAACCTTTCTATGAATAATGGGATGTTTATACAGTGTGTGGTGCAGAGGAAACATATGTTTTTCAAACTGCTAGTACTGGCTCATGGGGGGGGGGTTTATTGCCCAGGAACAAATAATTTTGGCAGATGGCCCATACTATGCCATTTCAGTTGCTATGAGCATTGGAACGTACATCGTGTGTTCGCTGTGAAGCAGTTTTTTATTAGAAACAATGAATCTGTGGTCACAGTGCAATGCTTTTTTGTCAATATTTTAGAGTTGGGCCTCAAGGTGCAATGCCTGATCAAAATACTGTACTCCGATGGGTTGCAGCGTTCAGGAGTACTAGTTCTCTGATGATAAAGAAACCACCTGGTCTTCCCTGTTCAGTTCATACTCCTGAAAATATAGACAGAGTCAGTGTCGTCAAGTCCTGATACCATCTCCTCGTCTCAATCATCTAGGACTAGTAACAACTGCCGTTCTGAGTCTACATTTTCCAGGGAATGGGGAAGACAAGGTGGTGTCCTAAACGCTGCAACCCATTGGAGTACAGAATTTCAATCGGGCATTGTACCTTGAGGCCCAACTCTAAAATATTGACAAAAAAGCATTGCACTGTGACTACAGATTCATTGTTTCTAAAAAAAAAAACTTCTTAACAGCGAACACAGGATGTTGTACATTCCAATGCTCATATCAACTGGAACGGTATAGTATGGGCCATCTGCCAACATTTGTTCCAGGGCAATACCCCTCCTGTTGACGATTACTGGCTGTTCGAAAAACATGCATTTCCTCTGCACCACTCTGTATTACTTGTGTCTACCAAAAGATAGCATCACTATTTATATGAAAAAGAAAAATATTTAAAATCATTTATTGTGTGCAGGTTACAACAGGTCTACAGTATTGTTTTATTTTTATTATTATCATTTTTGTTGAGTATTTTAATATGAGCATGTGGTTTTGCCAAGAGCAAGGAGTGTTCCTTTTCGATCTGTCTTTCACAGGAAACCTATTCAATACCTCTACATTTTTTCAAGTGGGGTTATCTTGGATGTTTTTAAAAGTAGGATTTGTACTCTGAATAAACTGAAAATTAACCCTACTGGAACAAAATTTGGGGGGCATTGAATACTGGTAAAATACTGTTCAAGAAGGAACACTCCTTGCTATTGGAAAAAGGGCATGCTTTTACATAATCGTACACAAAACAATACTGTATACCAGTTATAATCTGTACACATTTTTATTCATTCGACATCTTTAATGCAAAACATAAACTTGTGGTCTATTTTCTAGAACGAAACAAATATTTTATTTTATGGATAGTAAAATGCGAGTTGAATCTTGTTGACACTCAATCAGCTGGTCGATACTCAAAGAATACTTTCGAATAACTATGTAGTAACTGTGACCGTTGCTGGTTGTTACTCTGTATCTTTGACAAAGAGAAGCATTTGTTGTCAGTCATCAGACCACAGACCAGCTGATACCTCTAACCATCGCTTACATAACTACGATGACGAGATAGATCTAGTAGGCGATGCTCTAACCTCAAAGGCTCCAAACTCCAAAATTAATTAAAAATTTTTAGGTTGGTGATTGTTTTTCCAAATGGAGCAGCAATAAAAAATAAATACTTAGGCACGAAAGAAGATTTTGGCAATGTCAAAGAAAGAAGACAAGAGTATACCTACATCAAAGTCAACAAAAACAGTGGTTCTTGAAAACTTTGACCTTGTATAAAGAAGTGTTACAGTGCTTTGAAAAGACTGACTAAAATGAACAAAAAAATTTATTTTAATGGTACAAAATACAAGATATTAATTTAGCAAGCTGGTTGAAATTGCTTCCTCCAAGTAACAGAAAAAGGTTGTCAATGTTAAGACTGAAAGACATTTTGTTTGGAAATATTCTATCAAAAGTTTTGGTCATTAAGTACATATTTGCCTAATACAAGGTGCGGCAGGAACGATTAAGCAGTTTGTTTCCATTGTCACATCAGCTGTGATAAAGTTACAAATTTCCACATGGTCTGTTTTTGTTTCTTAGTTAACCCCATTTCAGTAGCCAACATGATTTGGACTGGTGCTCATCGTGGTTTTGCCGTTCGCGCTTATTATGAGAACAATAAATCTGTGATCGCTACACAACGAGCTTTTCGACGACAGTTCAACATTCCACGCAACAACGCCGTTCCGAATGCAAACACAATTTGGTCATGGATTCGGCAGATGGAGGAAACTGGTAGTACACTGAAAACAAATACACATTGTCGTCGCAAGTCCATTAGAACGCCAGAAAATGTGCAGAGGGTAAGAACAGCATTCGAACAATCACCGGAACGCTCTGCTCGACGACATTCTCTTGCATTGGGGATTTCAGACCGCAGTTTAAGAAGGATTTTACATTTCGATTTAAAGTTTCATCCTTTTAAAATAATGATTGCTCAAGAATTACGCCCAGTAGACTACGCCAACCGACAAAATTTGTGTGAGCAAATGCTTGCTCAAATCCCTCCACATGCAGCTTTTTTTAGTAGTGACGAGGCACATTTTCATCTTAGTGGGTGCGTGAATAAGCAAAATTTTCGCTACTGGGCTGAAGAAAACCCTCGAATTATTCATGAAAGACCTCAACATTCTCCTAAAGTGACGGTGTGGTGTGCCATATCACAATTTGGCGTGGTTGGCCCCTACTTTTTTGAGGAGGAAGAAGTGACCGTGACAGTGAATTCCCAACATTATGTTTCGATGTTGAGAAACTTTCTGCAACCCAAATTAGAAGAGATGGTTGAAGAACACGGGCTGGCGGATTTGTGGTTCCAACAAGATGGAGCTACTGCTCACACAGCTCGAATTTCACTAGACGTTTTGAGAGAGATGTTTCCGGGACGCCTAGTCTCTTTGAGAGGTGATGTTGGGTGGCCTGCGCGGTCACCAGATCTGAGCATTTGCGACTTTTTTCTTTGGGGATATCTGAAGGAAAGGGTTTTCAAAGGCCGCCCTCACACTCTAGCAATGTTGAAACAGCGGATTATTGACGAAGTGAATGCCATTCCCCGCGATATGTGTGCAAGAGCTGCTGAAAACTTCAGAGATCGCCTTCAACAATGTATTGATGCTAACGGTCGCCATCTTCAGGACATAATTTTCAAAAACTAAGTAATATAAAATGGTATATTGAACCGCTTCAGAAAATAAAAACATGTTTCCATTATATATCCTGAGTCACTTTTTATTACTCCTAAAAAATGCTTAATCGTAGCTGCCGCACCCGTTATTTCTTATAAAGTTATAAGTGTTTACAAAGTAGGAGTGAAATGCATTAAAAAAAAAGTTGAAGAGAAACCTCTAGATGAACTGTGACTATTAATAGGTAAGCATGAAAAACAATAATAAATTAGTGTGAGTGATCATTATAAAATTACTAATAATAAATGAGAGTGAGCGAAATTTGTTGAACACATTTCATAGATGAATGAAGAAATAATAGTATTTACAAGGATATTGATTCATTGAAAAGCCAATTTCCAAAAAGTTGGAAGAGAAACTGTCTTTTCAAAGATTTAAACTTTTAAAAGCAAATATCTCTAGAACTAAAGAATATATAAAAAAACCTACTAAACAAAACTTGAGGGAAATTCATCTAGCTTCATTTTTGTTCAGCTAGTCATGTTGTTGAAATGCATTGTTTCCAAGATACATGCCTGTAAGCCAGGAATGATTTGCACTTTTAGTGCTTATTACTCAACAACAATGCATTGTAAAAATAAGTACTGAACTGAAAATTGAGCTATGGAGCATTTAATTCTCTTCAATTTTATGTATTATTTCACCATTTCATTCTTCCTATCAATTGTTATAGCAGATTTGGTGTTGGGTGTGAAATTCTCACTACAGCAACAAGTGATAACTTGATGGTACTCCACCTTCAGCACAGGGGTTAGGGATGAGGATTTTCAATATGTTTAGCTAAGTCTCTATTAATTTATATTTTGTCTCTACCTATCTCTTGATCTTGTTTTCAAACTTTTCTTTTATTTTCAGTGCTGAGAGACAAGAGCAGCTAGAGCTTGAACAACAACAACAACTGCAGCAGCAGCATCAAGAACTGCAGGAGCAAGAGCTGCAGCAGCAGCAACAACTGCTTCAGCAGCAGCAACAACTGCTTCAGCAACAACAACGAATGCTGCAGCAGCAACAACAACAACAACAACAACAAGATGAAGAGGAGTTCAATATGCAAGCTGAGATGTGTAAGTATTTATCCACAATTTTTAAATTCTTCAGATTATTCTCCTCCCCCTCCTCCTCCTCCTCATTCACCTCCTACTCATTTCCATCGACTTCTCTTTACTTTAATTTCTTATGCACAAATATCAAAATGCTACGTTTCCACTCACCAACCATGATAAATTAATAATGATAAATTGTGGTAGCACTCAGTATAACATTGACTGTAGGCCTAATAATTTAATTATTAAACGGTAGGTGTTTGATCCTTTCCCAAATAATTGAAAATGTATTGCAAATTCGTTTGTTCATTTCTGGACACTGCTTGAAAATTTCATTGTTTTTTAATTTCAGTTCTGGGTGATATCATGTGGGGAAGGTGCGGCAAACAGCCATATTGGCCATGCCTTGTAGTAAGGGATGAAGAAGGGAGGTTTTATAAAACAAAATGTAAGTCATCAAAATTATCTACTTGAACAATACTCTGGATAGTCAACTATTGCAATAATAATAATAATATTGGTATGCATAAATTGTATAATATGTAATATATCATTGCATTTGTATATGAATAAAATAATAAGCAAAACAAGATTTTTTTTTGTTTTTACACAGTTTGAATAAATACACAATTTATTCATATTTATATGTATACCAATATTATTATTGCCCTTTCGAAGTTTTATCTATTCATTTATATCTCTTTTATAATTCAAAATTACAACATTTGTAATGGACCAACAGGGTTGCTTGAGGCCCAAACTGTTCCAATTGCAATTCATACAACATTCCAGCTCTATAAATTTCTAGCCAAACAGAATATTGTATGATAGGTAGTGAGTCTTATCTTGGAGAAATATAGCATAAGAAGAAGATAGCCCATGGTATAGGTCGTTTATGTTCTGTTTATATACTGTTGATACTGTCTATTATTACTTTTCTTGCTGGGTGAGAGTGTGAGAACAGCACAGTATGAGAGACCACTAGCATCACATAGCTTCAAGAAAATGAACTACTAAGTTTGAGTTAACATTGAAATTTGTAACATAAATGCCCTATACCTTGGGATATATTCTTATTTGATATTTTGTCTATGGTCTTCTGTATGACCATGACCATTGAATAATTTCAAAAAAGTGTTTAAAAAAATAGTTGGAAATCAGCCATCAATTCATTTCTTATGTAGATTGTAACTAGAGTAGATTATTATTCATATTCACTAGTTTTTTACAATAAACAGAATAAGTTCAATTTTTTCTTCATGTTTGTTTTCAGTGTGCTCCAACGATGTCTGGCGAATCTGGTTCTATGTGCAGTGGCTGGGGGATGGGAGGCATTCCTGGGTGGGCCTCTCTTATTTGGTGCCCTTTGAGAGGGCACCAAACCCCCAGCAAACTCCATATGATATGCTAAAAAATTACATCCTAACTGTAAGTGTAACAACATATTTCTAAGTAAATATTGCAGTAATTACAATATGACAGTATTTGGTTATTACAATATCACAAAATATTGATTATTAATATTATTAGATAAAATTGAATATTGAATTATTAATGAGTACACAATTTCATTAAGTCGCAAAAATCCTAATAAACCTTTCTATGAATAATGGGATGTTTATACAGTGTGTGGTGCAGAGGAAACATATGTTTTTCAAACTGCTAGTACTGGCTCATGGGGGGGGGGTTTATTGCCCAGGAACAAATTATTTTGGCAGATGGCCCATACTATGCCATTTCAGTTGCTATGAGCATTGGAACGTACATCGTATGTTCGCTGTGAAGCAGTTTTTTATTAGAAACAATGAATCTGTGGTCACAGTGCAATGCTTTTTTGTCAATATTTTAGAGTTGGGCCTCAAGGTGCAATGCCTGATCAAAATACTGTACTCCGATGGGTTGCAGCGTTCAGGAGTACTAGTTCTCTGATGATAAAGAAACCACCTGGTCTTCCCTGTTCAGTTCATACTCCTGAAAATATAGACAGAGTCAGTGTCGTCAAGTCCTGATACCATCTCCTCGTCTCAATCATCTAGGACTAGTAACAACTGCCGTTCTGAGTCTACATTTTCCAGGGAATGGGGAAGACAAGGTGGTGTCCTAAACGCTGCAACCCATTGGAGTACAGAATTTCGATCGGGCATTGTACCTTGAGGCCCAACTCTAAAATATTGACAAAAAAGCATTGCACTGTGACTACAGATTCATTGTTTCTAAAAAAAAAACTTCTTAACAGCGAACACAGGATGTTGTACATTCCAATGCTCATATCAACTGGAACGGTATAGTATGGGCCATCTGCCAACATTTGTTCCAGGGCAATACCCCTCCTGTTGACGATTACTGGCTGTTCGAAAAACATGCATTTCCTCTGCACCACTCTGTATTACTTGTGTCTACCAAAAGATAGCATCACTATTTATATGAAAAAGAAAAATATTTAAAATCATTTATTGTGTGCAGGTTACAACAGGTCTACAGTATTGTTTTATTTTTATTATTATCATTTTTGTTGAGTATTTTAATATGAGCATGTGGTTTTGCCAAGAGCAAGGAGTGTTCCTTTTCGATCTGTCTTTCACAGGAAACCTATTCAATACCTCTACATTTTTTCAAGTGGGGTTATCTTGGATGTTTTTAAAAGTAGGATTTGTACTCTGAATAAACTGAAAATTAACCCTACTGGAACAAAATTTGGGGGGCATTGAATACTGGTAAAATACTGTTCAAGAAGGAACACTCCTTGCTATTGGAAAAAGGGCATGCTTTTACATATGCATAAATTGTATAATATTATGTAATATATCATTGCATTTGTATATGAATAAAATAATAAGCAAAACAAGATTTTTTTGTTTTTACACAGTTTGAATAAATACACAATTTATTCATATTTATATGTATACCAATATTATTATTGCCCTTTCGAAGTTTTATCTATTCATTTATATCTCTTTTATAATTCAAAATTACAACATTTGTAATGGACCAACAGGGTTGCTTGAGGCCCAAACTGTTCCAATTGCAATTCATACAACATTCCAGCTCTATAAATTTCCAGCCAAACAGAATATTGTATGATAGGTAGTGAGTCTTATCATGGAGAAATATAGCATAAGAAGAAGATAGCCCATGGTATAGGTCGTTTATGTTCTGTTTATATACTGTTGATACTGTCTATTATTACTTGTCTTCCTGGGTGAGAGTGTGAGAACAGCACAGTATGAGAGACCACTAGCATCACATAGCTTCAAGAAAATGAACTACTAAGTTTGAGTTAACATTGAAATTTGTAACATAAATGCCCTATACCTATGCCCTATATATTCTTATTTGATATTTTGTCTATGGTCTTCTGTATGACCATTGAATAATTTCAAAAAAGTGTTTAAAAAAATAGTTGGAAATCAGCCATCAATTCATTTCTTATGTAGATTGTAACTAGAGTAGATTATTATTCATATTCACTAGTTTTTAACAATAAACAGAATAAGTTCAATTTTTTCTTCATGTTTGTTTTCAGTGTGCTCCAACGATGTTTGGAGAATTTGGTTCTATGTGCAGTGGCTGGGGGATGGGAGGCATTCCTGGGTGGGCCTCTCTTATTTGGTGCCCTTTGAGAGGGCACCAAACCCCCAGCAAACTCCATATGATATGTTGAAAAACTACATCCAAACTGTAAGTGTAACAACATATTTCTAAGTAAATATTGCAGTAATTACAATATGACAGTATTTGGTTATTACAATATCACAAAATATTGATTATTAATATTATTAGATAAAATTGAATATTGAATTATTAATGAGTACACAATTTCATTAAGTCGCAAAAATCCTAATAAACCTTTCTATGAATAATGGGATGTTTATACAGTGTGTGGTGCAGAGGAAACATATGTTTTTCAAACTGCTAGTACTGGCTCATGGGGGGGGGTTTATTGCCCAGGAACAAATTATTTTGGCAGATGGCCCATACTATGCCATTTCAGTTGCTATGAGCATTGGAACGTACATCGTATGTTCGCTGTGAAGCAGTTTTTTATTAGAAACAATGAATCTGTGGTCACAGTGCAATGCTTTTTTGTCAATATTTTAGAGTTGGGCCTCAAGGTGCAATGCCTGATCAAAATACTGTACTCCGATGGGTTGCAGCGTTCAGGAGTACTAGTTCTCTGATGATAAAGAAACCACCTGGTCTTCCCTGTTCAGTTCATACTCCTGAAAATATAGACAGAGTCAGTGTCGTCAAGTCCTGATACCATCTCCTCGTCTCAATCATCTAGGACTAGTAACAACTGCCGTTCTGAGTCTACATTTTCCAGGGAATGGGGAAGACAAGGTGGTGTCCTAAACGCTGCAACCCATTGGAGTACAGAATTTCGATCGGGCATTGTACCTTGAGGCCCAACTCTAAAATATTGACAAAAAAGCATTGCACTGTGACTACAGATTCATTGTTTCTAAAAAAAAAACTTCTTAACAGCGAACACAGGATGTTGTACATTCCAATGCTCATATCAACTGGAACGGTATAGTATGGGCCATCTGCCAACATTCGTTCCAGGGCAATACCCCTCCTGTTGACGATTACTGGCTGTTCGAAAAACATGCATTTCCTCTGCACCACTCTGTATTACTTGTGTCTACCAAAAGATAGCATCACTATTTATATGAAAAAGAAAAATATTTAAAATCATTTATTGTGTGCAGGTTACAACAGGTCTACAGTATTGTTTTATTTTTATTATTATCATTTTTGTTGAGTATTTTAATATGAGCATGTGGTTTTGCCAAGAGCAAGGAGTGTTCCTTTTCGAACTGTCTTTCACAGGAAACCTATTCAATACCGCTACATTTTTTCAAGTGGGGTTATCTTTGATGTTTTTAAAAGTAGGATTTGTACTCTGAATAAACTGAAAATTAACCCCACTGGAACAAAATTTGGGTGGCATTGAATACTGGTAAAATACTGTTCAAGAAGGAACACTCCTTGCTATTGGAAAAAGGGCATGCTTTTACATTATCATACACAAAACAATACTGTATACCAGTTATAATCTGTACACATTTTTGTTTTTCATTCATTAACAGTGATGCTATCTTCCAGTAGCCACACAATGAATATAAAACCCCACTTTTTACAGATATGTTTATTTGAATGTGTGTGACTTGAGGAATGTTCTGTATAATATAAAATATTGAATCATTATATGAATATTAATTATTATATACAATTAAAATGTAATTGGATGTGTTGATTCGAATGGAACTATACTGAGATTCATGTTATAAAGACAGTGGGAATGATAGGAAGTCATTGCTGCCACTTTTTCTTTCCACCATTACAGTGGATAGCTCTGATTCAAGTATTCCCTGTAAATCTGATATGATATTGATTGATGATTCTTTCTAATAATTATGAAACATATCTTAAATATATTCCATACATCATGGAGATATATTTTTCCATAATTTGATGATAAATTCTCATCATTGAAATGAAATAGGTAGCACTCAGTATAACATTGACTGTAGGCCTAATAATTTAATTATTAAACGGTAGGTGTTTGATCCTTTCCCAAATAATTGAAAATGTATTGCAAATTCGTTTGTTCATTTCTGGACACTGCTTGAAAATTTCATTGTTTTTTAATTTCAGTTCTGGGTGATATCATGTGGGGAAGGTGCGGCAAACAGCCATATTGGCCATGCCTTGTAGTAAGGGATGAAGAAGGGAGGTTTTATAAAACAAAATGTAAGTCATCAAAATTATCTACTTGAACAATACTCTGGATAGTCAACTATTGCAATAATAATAATAATATTGGTATGCATATAAATATGCATAAATTGTATAATATTATGTAATATATCATTGCATTTGTATATGGATAAAATAATAAGCAAAACAAGATTTTTTTGTTTTTACACAGTTTGAATAAATACACAATTTATTCATATTTATATGTATACCAATATTATTATTGCCCTTTTGAAGTTTTATCTATTCATTTATATCTCTTTTATAATTCAAAATTACAACATTTGTAATGGACCAACAGGGTTGCTTGAGGCCCAAACTGTTCCAATTGCAATTCATACAACATTCCAGCTCTATAAATTTCCAGCCAAACAGAATATTGTATGATAGGTAGTGAGTCTTATCATGGAGAAATATAGCATAAGAAGAAGATAGCCCATGGTATAGGTCGTTTATGTTCTGTTTATATACTGTTGATACTGTCTATTATTACTTGTCTTCCTGGGTGAGAGTGTGAGAACAGCACAGTATGAGAGACCACTAGCATCACATAGCTTCAAGAAAATGAACTACTAAGTTTGAGTTAACATTGAAATTTGTAACATAAATGCCCTATACCTATGCCCTATATATTCTTATTTGATATTTTGTCTATGGTCTTCTGTATGACCATTGAATAATTTCAAAAAAGTGTTTAAAAAAATAGTTGGAAATCAGCCATCAATTCATTTCTTATGTAGATTGTAACTAGAGTAGATTATTATTCATATTCACTAGTTTTTAACAATAAACAGAATAAGTTCAATTTTTTCTTCATGTTTGTTTTCAGTGTGCTCCAACGATGTTTGGAGAATTTGGTTCTATGTGCAGTGGCTGGGGGATGGGAGGCATTCCTGGGTGGGCCTCTCTTATTTGGTGCCCTTTGAGAGGGCACCAAACCCCCAGCAAACTCCATATGATATGCTAAAAAATTACATCCTAACTGTAAGTGTAACAACATATTTCTAAGTAAATATTGCAGTAATTACAATATGACAGTATCTGGTTATTACAATATCAAAAAAATATTGATTATTAATATTATTAGATAAAATTGAATATTGAATTATTAATGAGTACGCAATTTCATTAAGTCGCAAAAATCCTAATAAACCTTTCTATGAATAATGGGATGTTTATACAGTGTGTGGTGCAGAGGAAACGTATGTTTTTCAAACTGCTAGTACTGGCTCATGGGGGGGGGTTTATTGCCCTGGAACGAATTATTTTGGCAGACGGCCCATACTATGCCATTTCAGTTGCTATGAGCATTGGAACGTACATCGTGTGTTCGCTGTGAAGCAGTTTTTTATTAGAAACAATGAATCTGTAGTCACAGTGCAATGCTTTTTTGTCAATATTTTAGAGTTGGGCCTCAAGGTGCAATGCCTGATCAAAATACTGTACTCCGATGGGTTGCAGCGTTCAGGAGTACTAGTTCTCTGATGATAAAGAAACCACCTGGTCTTCCCTGTTCAGTTCATACTCCTGAAAATGTAGACAGAGTCAGTGTCGTCAAGTCCTGATACCATCTCCTCGTCTCAATCATCTAGGACTAGTAACAACTGCCGTTCTGAGTCTACATTTTCCAGGGAATGGGGAAGACAAGGTGGTGTCCTAAACGCTGCAACCCATTGGAGTACAGAATTTCGATCGGGCATTGTACCTTGAGGCCCAACTCTAAAATATTGACAAAAAAGCATTGCACTGTGACTACAGATTCATTGTTTCTAAAAAAAAACTTCTTAACAGCGAACACAGGATGTTGTACATTCCAATGCTCATATCAACTGGAACGGTATAGTATGGGCCATCTGCCAACATTCGTTCCAGGGCAATACCCCTCCTGTTGACGATTACTGGCTGTTCGAAAAACATGCATTTCCTCTGCACCACTCTGTATTACTTGTGTCTACCAAAAGATAGCATCACTATTTATATGAAAAAGAAAAATATTTAAAATCATTTATTGTGTGCAGGTTACAACAGGTCTACAGTATTGTTTTATTTTTATTATTATCATTTTTGTTGAGTATTTTAATATGAGCATGTGGTTTTGCCAAGAGCAAGGAGTGTTCCTTTTCGAACTGTCTTTCACAGGAAACCTATTCAATGCCTCTACATTTTTTCAAGTGGGGTTATCTTGGATGTTTTTAAAAGTAGGATTTGTACTCTGAATAAACTGAAAATTAACCCCACTGGAACAAAATTTGGGGGGCATTGAATACTGGTAAAATACTGTTCAAGAAGGAACACTCCTTGCTATTGGAAAAAGGGCATGCTTTTACATTATCGTACACAAAACAATACTGTATACCAGTTATAATCTGTACACATTTTTATTCATTCGACATCTTTAGTGCAAAACATAAACTTGTGGTCTATTTCTAGAACGAAACAAATATTTTATTTTATGGATAGTAAAATGCGAGTTGAATCTTGTTGACACTCAATCAGCTGGTCGATACTCAAAGAATACTTTTGAATAACTATTGCTTAAAACATGCTGATGTCTTATGTAATATTTTCCAAGGTAATTAGAATAGAATTTATTCTAATTACCTTGATATTTTCTATATTGTACTATGAGATTCCTATTAGTCATAACCATAGTACAGTAAGAACATCATTATTAATTTTAAAAAAGCTACTCTGACTTCTACAATATTACTTATTACTTTGAAATGAAGTTACTTTTCATTATTATAATTATGATTATTATATTCTTACATCTTTCATGATAATATTTGTCATTTTGAAAACATTATGTAGTCCACTCATGAATTAAAAAAGGCTCAAAACTGAATTATTATTCATAAATTAATGCAGAAATCGTTCTAAGAAAACTTTGTTCTGGTAAGATAAGTTTAGCATAAATTAATGAAAGAAAAGTCATTAAAATTTATTGAGTAGAACATCATTCAAAAGTTCTATTATAACATTCACAATTCTTTGTAATTAGCTTACTAGGTACTCTTGATTCAAGAAATTTATATTATTGAATGAAGAATGAGTCTATCTTCTTAATAATTATATTCATTGTTTAGAAACATGCTGATATCCATTTATCTTAATTTTTGTAATATTTTCTATATTGTACTATGAGGTTTCTATCAGTCATAGTCATAGTACAGTAAGAACATCAATATTATTTAGAAGACCTACTCTGACTTCTACAATACTACTTATTATTACTTTGATCTGAAGTTACTTTTTTATAATTTTTCATAATAATAATTCTGTGTTAAGAAGCCATAACTTGATATGTCGACTTTTTCTCGAAAATGAGTTATCAACACCACTGTGTTCGTCTCAGCGAGATCTACAAGATGGTAAAATCGGATATGTAAAACTCCTTCTAATAGCTCTGTAATATTATTTGTAAGTCAATGAGACGAAACCGTTTCACACAAATAATGAGGTTGCTTCATTTTGTTGACAGTACAAGAATAGATCGTTCAGATAAACTTTGGAAACTTCGTTCTCTGATTGATATAAGCTCAAAATAAACTTTAGAGAACATTTTGTCCCGGTTCAACTATTGGATTTTTCCTTATTATGGGCGTCATTCATGTAAGCAAAATAAGGCACTATATTCACTACATTCCACGCCCTTCCGACTGGGGCACAAGGGTGGCCTTGCCAATGCAGTCACTGATTAAGCCATTCACTGGTGATACTACATGGCCATCGGTAGAGGAGTTTCTGAAAAACATCACACTAGTGGTCAAAACTGGGAGCTGGGATGATGCCGCTGAAAAATTTATTTTCCTACAGTTAACTTGAAAAGTGGCCATTGCTGCACTGATTACAGAACGCAAAGAATCACTTTTCCGCTCTAGTGCATTTACTACTACATTATTCAATTTGACAATAAATTAAGGTTTTTATTCATAATAAAATTACACAGAAAAACATTTGATGGATTTGATGGTAAACGTTTCTTTCGGTGCAGCAAACTGTCACTTTGCGCACTAGTTGCACAAATAACTATTACCGCCTGAAGGTGACCGGACCAGCAGCAGCCTGCTTAAACTCTCATCCTGAGTTGTTTGAGGCCAGTGCCATACTTTTAGATTTCGAGCGGGTGCTGAGGTAGCGGTTTGGCCTGAATGTTGTGACTGGGGGAATGTTGTGTTTATGGGGATTGCATACTCTCCCAATTGCGAATGTGGAGAGATCCAAACAATGGACCACATTGTTTCTGTGTGTCCATTGTATCGGCTCTCTGGAGGGTTGCTTAGAAACTGGCGGATTGGGAAGCCTTGCTCTGGCTGCAAGGGTTTAATAGTATTTTATGCAAAGCCAGGGGTAAAAATTATTGTATTCAAACTTTCTTTCTAATTTGTTAGTTTTATGTTTCTTTGATTCGTTCGCTTCGAGTTCCGCCATCCGCTGTATTTTCGTCTCTGCTCTCGTTTTTAAATTATTTAGTAGTGTTGTTTAGTTAGTTATTGTTGTTTAGAGTTAGTTATTTAGTGTAGTTTTTAGTTCTTAGGTCTAGTTTATAGTGTTGTCTCGTCTAGTGTTTTTATACACTAAACTAAAAAGTGTAGCTGCAATGTACTAAGCTGGATACCGTACCTACAATATCAGCTTTAAGTACCATACATTTGGATTAAGATTCAGCAGAATTCAGCTTAGAGTTATAAGGCTTGGTCGAGTCGGAGCAGCGGTGGCGGACGGTCGTGTTTCAAGGAGCTCAAATAAGATGAACTGTTTCTTGTTTATGCCTTTAGAAATGTTTGTTCATCGTAGATCTTGCCCATAACCTAATAACTTACTCTCATCCACAAGTTCTTAATAAGTAATAATCTTTCTAATAATAACTCATCATTAATAGCAGCAGTAATAAAATCTGTATTGCATCTCTCAAAGTATTTAGTACTTGTCTCTCTACTTGAACTTATTAGTTGCAAATTCATTCATCAGTAACCATAATCAACCAACTTAGCTGTATTGAACTGTATTGAATCGTAAACTATCTCTTTAAAAATTGTAGGTTTGAATTACTCTCACTCATAATATTAATATATTTTTTATCAATCCAGGAAACTGAATAAACTAATTTTTTTAAATATCTGATCATCACCAATAAAATATATTTCACTTTATAAATTCATTACCGTATAAAGGCTATTAAACCGTAAATAAGATTGTAGGCTTGAATTACCCTTACTCTTAAATTATTATTATAAGGTGGTGTCTTTTTATTATTTTTCTTGATAATTACTCTTATTTTTATTATAACGTAACTGATTGGCAACAATTATTTTCACTGATCTTTTTAAAATCATTTCAATTTACAGGCCGAAATAGATTCACTTTTCGTAGGCTGCTCTGTAAGGAAATTGTAATGCATTGCATCTTGCGGCAATCGCTCGTGACCCGGTGGGTGGACGGGGCACGACCGATCTATGGTGTTTTGTTATTTTTATGTCTGTTCTTTTCTATAGCTATTTCAGAGTATAAGTTATTTGTAGTTGCCTGATTATTTTTCGAGACTAAGACTTTCAGTATCCTATTAGGGATTGAGAAATCTTGTTCATCTATTATAATTAAGCAATAGACTATAATTTTTCAATATTATTTAATTTAATACTATATAATATACCAATATCTCCTCTATTTTTGCAAATCTTTTTTCTATGCAATCCAAATTTTTCAATAAAACAAACTATTATACTCTAGTGTCGAAGTTACCTGCACAAATTGTCACTCAACTACCTGATAACGGTCTATCATATCTCTGACGGCCTGTCCGTTGATAGTGAAAGTTTCTTGCCCAACAATATTCTAGCCGACTCTTCTCTGACATTTTACGAGCTCCTTATCAGTGCTTTGATACAAATTACCTAGTGGAATATTTAACGCTCTTCTATAACATTAATCTTACTGAATTAATTTTTCATGACGAGCTGTAAGAACTGATATAGGCTTATAGGATGTAATATTAGTATATTAGTATTAAAAATATAAATATGTGTTAGCTTGCTTGCATGATAATCTGTTGGCTAATTTAAGTCTTTTTTTTGTTTTGCTGTTTACTTGCTTTATTCATCAAAATATCGTGGTATTAAGTCAAAAATTTGTGTTTTTCAGTTCTAGTGGAGTTTGAACATGAAAATGATTGTTCTATCGACTAGTAATACACACTAAGTCATAAACCACAAACAAAAGGATTTTTGCCAAGAGTTAAGTCAAATGTTCCTGTTCTCCTACATGTAAAATACATTAAGGGACTTAATATGTTCCACTTGTAGCCTATTCATACCAATCTCAATCTCACAGACATGTAAAACCCACTAAGTGACTTAATGGCTTCTACCAGTTCACTGACTCATTCACTCTAGACAATGTGCTGACTTATAACACTGTCACTGCAGAGACTTTGTGCATCTTTTTTTTAAATTGATATGAATGATTATTATTTAATAATGTCTGGAAGAGCAAGAAGAATGGTTGAATTGTGTCAACTGAAGGACATTGATCCTATTCCTGATGATTTTCTACTGTCATTACCTAAAGCAAGTACTGGTAAGTAAATTTCAGTTTCTTTTTCTAACCTCAAAATTTATTTTAGTCAAGGTACCGGTATATCAATATACGAGTATTGGCAAATTAATTACAATACGGCATTCAAGAAAATATTATATTTTTGAATTTGAAATAACTGTTATCAATATAGGCCTAACCTAGTAAATCATGAAACTAGGAATCAATTAATATTATTGGACATTTGATTTAATTTGTTAGGTTAGACTTATTATCTACTTTTTGCGATACTTTTACTTTTTGAGTTCTTTTTGAGCCAATACATCTATAGAGAGTTTCATTGCATTTATGGAATCATAGGAAAATCATCTAATAATGATATAGTGTTGCCAGCCACCCAATAATGATTGGCAAAACCTTTAGATGAAACAATATTAAAAAGAATCTAATACATTTTTCTGATCTTGAAAGTTCATCGGTTGGTGTTGTGAATATGATTAAAACAGAATAGCTTTGTATTTTTGTGTATTTTGATGCTTGCTTGCAGTTATTAATTCAGTGAAGCCTACAGTACCGGTAGCCTACTGATATTCATTCCATGTTTTCAGTCGAATCACCAGAAGCAGTGAAACCACCAGGACAGTTGGAAGATTTATTGCCAGTTCGTGAAATGCATTCAGGTTAGTATTAAGATATTATAGTAAGTTCACAATCTATAATAGAAAAAGTAAATTGAATATCATAATTTATTACTGTACTAAATCTCTGACATAAAATCATAATAGTGTAGTTTAGTGGCAAAGAACCCACACAGCATAATATGTTTGGATGCACGCAGGTTTATTGCCAGCACTGGCATCATTTTCTGGACAATTATTGTATTCATAAATTATTTTGTGTTAAAAAATATTTGTAATTTCATGGCCTATTCTTTTAATTCAAAAGCATTAGAGATTTAGAAAACTATTTATCTCAATTTTTATCTAGATTTTTGAGAGAGGTTAAAAGATTTTTAATGGAATGTGAGAACATAGATACATAGAATATAGATACATTTTTCAGAGTTCTCAGTAGCATGGTAAATTTGTATATAATTATATTGTACTTCTTAAGTTAAGTTAAAGTTCATTTATTGACACACTTTACAATTTACAATAATAAATAATACACAAAACATTACAAAACAATAATATAAAGTGGTTAGGTAACCTCATTTGAAAAAACGTGTTCTTTGAACATTTATTAAACTTCTCATTATATATACTTCAAAGCTAAAATTGTTAAATCATCGATCTGATTATTTAAACTTTTTCCTTGTCATTGTATTAATAGTTTTATTTTGTATTCTAAGATTGTTATATTTTCTTTCCCTGCCAATAAAAACAATAAAAAAAACAATTAATTTTCTGTTTTCAGAGCATCTGGAAGAACAATAGGTAGAAGGAACATCACCAGTTCGTGAAATGGAACCAGAACTGCAAGAGTGGGCTGAAGGAACATTGTTCGAGGAAATAGATGATACAGACAATGATGAAACTTACCATACTGAGGAGGACAGCGATACCAGTGATGAAGAATATTCTATCAGGCGTGTAACTAAAATTAGAAAACTATCCCAAGGTAAGAGTAACATTCTATCAGGTAGAACAGAAGCTGGACCAAGCAATGATTTTGAGGGACAGTTATCACCAGTGAGTTCAAATTTGATTGTTTCGGAATCTAAAGAGACCACAGAGCATGAAAGAGAGAAAAATGAGTCACTGACTGCCATGGGCAGTTCAGATTCAGAAGCTACACCAGTAAAGAGTCCCACCAAACGATGGAGAAAGAGTAGACCAGAGAAATGGAAAAGAAATATTGAGAAGAGTAAATGTATTAAAGGGCTACCTTACAAGAGTATTAAAGGTATAGAACAGAAAAGCAAAATTCCAAAACCAGTAGATTGTTCAAAATGTAAGTATGAGTGTACTGTACACTTCACTCAGGTAGATAGAAGCAATATTTGCAGAGCTTATTGGAATCTGCAATCTTATGACAGACAAAAAGAGTTCATACTATGTAATGTGAAAAGTAGTGTACCTAAATCTCGTCGACCTCGTAAAGAGGATGCTAAGCTCCGTGCCAATACCAAGACATATTACCTGCAGAAGAATAATGAATCAGTTAGGGTTGTCAGAAATTCTTCTGTAGCACTTTATGTATATCAAATATACCAATATTAACAGCTTTCGCTGGCAAATACAATAATGGAAATTTTATAGCATCTGACAGAAGGGGTCTTAAAGAGCCTCCTAATAAGACTTCAACAGAAGATATTGAGCAGGTCAAGAAACACATACAAAGCTTTCCGTGTGTGGAAAGTCATTACACAAGAAAATCAACCAAAAGAAAATATTTGGATAAGAATTTAAACATCACAAAAATGTACAATTTATACAAAAGCTTTTGTGTGCAAGAAGAACTGACACCTGTCAGCTTAATTACGTACAGACGCATATTTGGTAAGCATTCTAATTTATCTTTCTTTGTCCCAAAAAAAGATCAATGCTTGACATGTTCAACATATGAAAATTCAAATGACGAGGAAAAAGTCATGCTGGAAAACAGTTATAGAGAGCATCTTTCAAGAAAATCTGAATCAATGATATCCAAACAGAAAGATAAAGAGAGAGCAGACTCAAATAGATATTATATGAGTGTTTCATTTGACATGCAGTCTGTACTGCATATTCCTACATCAGACGTGAGCATCATGTATTACATGAGAAAATTGAATATGTACAACCTTACAATTTATGAGTCACCAAAGCCAAACCAAGCATTTTGTTATTGAAGGACAGAAGTAAACGGAAAAAGGGGGAGTTGTGAAGTTGGCTCTTGCCTTTATAATTACATAAAAAACCTATCCCCTGAGATCAAAGAGATATCACTGATACCCTGATACTCTAATACCTGTGGGGGTCAGAATAGGAACCTACAAATTTGTGCATTAATGCTTTTTCTTATCAATAATACGAACCTAAGTGTAATTGAACACAAATTCATGGAGAGTGGTCATTCCTATATGGAGGTGGACTCAATGCACAGTGCGATTGAGAGGGAGAAGAGCACATAGATGTTTTCAGTGTCCACGAATGGATCAATGTTATGAAACAAGCACGGTCATCAAAAACTGCTAAACCTCCTTACCAAGTAAAAGAGCTACGCTATAATGACTTTTTTGATCTGAAAAAATTGTCAAACAAATTAATTAAGAATAAATCTCTTGATACCGAAGGTAACAAGGTGAATTGGCTGAAAATCAAGTGTTTCCGTTATGAAGAGAGCAGCCCCAACTTCATATTCTACAGATATGATTACAGTGGTTTGTATAAGTGTTTGGATGTTGCAACCACTAGAAGAAGTATAAGAAAGAAGAGTGATGAGCCAGGTAAATCGCACTCTACTGCCACTGTACCAAAACACCACTTCCCATACCGCTGCAAAAGAAGAAAGATCTTCTGACATTATGCAGCAAAAG
>NW_024090826.1:0-27794 GCF_014356525.2 Nilaparvata lugens
GTAGCAAAAGTCTTCGCGGTGATTTACAGCAGTTAATTTGAATTCTCGTTCAATAATAATTATTCATTAATTAGCATTTGAATAAATGCAATTTCTCAACAATTTTCATCTGTATGATTGATTCTATTTGAAAACTACAAAAATAATGTTTTATTGTTATGATCGCAAGATAAGAGTAGATGGATCGAATGAGTGTTGAATGATGTATAAACATGTCTTTGTCAATTAATTGAAATTAAAAAGGGAATAAGTGCCGTTTGCAAAGTGGTTGTAGTGCCAGTGGTGGCTTGAACAAATTTTAATTTCAAACTTGATTTAGAGTATCGTTTTTTATAATGAGGTTCATTTGAGCTGTGATAAGTGTGTTTACAGTCTAAATAGTGTGTTTGTCTTTTCGGTCTCAAAATTTTATAGTTTTTTCAAAGTTTGGAATTTTCTATTAATTGTGATTGATTTAATTTAATTTAGAAGTATTTTTTTAATTTAAAAATGATTTTTGTGTGTTTTGAATTGTAAATTAGTGTGTAATTGAAGAATGTTAAGTGACACATAACCTAGCTACATTTGGACTGTTGTATAAATTAGAATTGGAACCGTTTTGGGCTTATAAGCCTGTGGTACTTTTCTGTAAGTGTGTTATTCTGAATGATTAAATAAATAAATAGATTTTAAGTTCAAGTCACAAGCTGATTTAATTCAAGTTAAGCTTTTCCTGTGCAAGCAGCCCTAATAATTGACATTCCTTATTCTTTATTGTTTTATGCAATAAGTACATCTTCAAAATGATAGGGAGAGAAAAAAAAGTAAACTTGTGCTATTCCTCTCCCAAATTTAGACAAGGTTACACATAGTCCGATATAGGTCAAGTCTTGTAGTTTTTCACTTCACTTCACAAAATTTTCAGTTATTACAGTTATATTGTGAGTGGTTGACAACATTACACTGTGTTCGTTCATTGTTCAGGATCAATAATTGATGAAGAATGATTCAACAAACAGAACACCGCATTTTTGCGATAAATATACTGATTTTCTGAAGAACTGCTCACCTTTCCTTAGTTCTCGACTGGCTGGCAATAGTGCTCTTCTGATGCTGCGAGGTGTGTCGACTGGTCTTCATCCGGCTGACCCTCGGAGGCGGAGCCGCCTGTTCGCTTCCAGACTGCACGTCCTCCGAAGAACTCGCTGCTCCACGACTCTTCATCAGCATTTCCCTGCTACTAGCACGCTGCAACAGTCTCACATTCCTCCGCTTACTCGGCTTCTCCATCAGCGGCTTTGAATCAGCTGACGAACCGCCCCCCTCCACAGACGAATTCGACGAAGTCTTGCAGAGGCGACTCTTCACAGCTGTTGACCGGACTTTAGTCTCCACCACCTGAGACTTAACCCTTGTAGGTGTTTCCGAAATCGTTCCTAAGGGTTTCGAGGAGCTGAACTTTCGTTCTCTCCCGTAACGCTTACCGGGTTCATCATCACTGCTCCCTCTGAACGAGGAATCGTCATCTGTGTAACCATTCACCGCCCTCAGAATCTCATCTGCAGCCTTCGTCAGTTCCTCTAGAATGAAAGACTCAGTTTCTGCCCTGTCTGAACTAGTTGGCGCTGTGTAATCATGGGCAAACACATTGCTGTTTGCATAGATTGGTGACTCTCTACCTCTCCTCATCAAATCATCAGAACAATCCTCTACCAACCCTTCATCGGTTGTCTTCTTCTTTTTCCTCACATCAACAGCTGTACTAGATTTTTTCCTCTGTTTTTCAACCTTGATTTCTCTACTTTGCCTTGTCTGTTCCACTTGACTAGTGGAAACATCTTTCGGTATATTCAACCAACTATCCCTTCTACCACTAGTAGAAACACTCACATTTTTCCGATAGTTCCCCACGTTTCTCTGTTCGGAAACCAACCTTACTCTTTTCAACCCCTTCCGATTTACTACCTCGTCTAGCATTGTTACTTGTTGTAGCTTGATAGGAGCGATGTTGTGTGGTGATGTTGTCGGTGACTTGAGTCGGTGATGGTTGGTAGTTCAACACCACAGAGCTGGAGTAGGCGACAGTTGGAGGCACAACTGCTGTCACTTTGCCGAACTGTGGTTTTCCGCCTGAGAGAAGCACACATTGGTCGCTGGCTGATTTGGTCACTTGTTTTCGTTGGTAGTCTTCGGTGACAATTCGTGTTGGCTTGGTTTTCGAGTAACCCAATGCTGCAGCTGAGTCGTCGTCTGGAAGAGCTGTGATATCTGAAAAAATTGAAAAATCATAGAATATTATTCATGTTGAGTATTTTGAATGTTATATTCTTGACTAGGTATTTCTTTACTCGAGTATATTTTACTTCCCTGATGCACTAATAATTATTATAAATGAATACATAGGTAGGCCTACCGTACCTAATATCGTACAGAATATTTGAACAAATCTGGATCTGATTAAGAACAAAACATAAATTGTATACATGCTTAGTTGAGGAAGACTGAATGAGAAGTTATAAGGGGCACACAATTCCAATTAGTGAGAAAAATGATCATAGCCTAAATTTTTGCAATAGTATTTGAAATAAAAGAAACACATAAGTAATTACTACACACATTTTTTGTGGGAGCCTTGGATTTCACATACTTCTCAACATCAAATTATTGTACATTTTTGATGTTATGATCTGCATCAAATGGAATACAAACGAATACATTGCATCAAAATGTTATCTATGCATGGGAAATGATATCTTTCAACGCATTGGCGTAGAATGTTTTTTGACATTGGGGGGACGTACTGGAGGGTCTGGGGGGTGCCCCCCCCTTGGGGGGTAGATAAAAATTACCGTATTTACAAAACACCAGCATAATAAAACAGCATTAGTTGTATTGTTTGTTTTGATTACTAGCCATAATATTTGAATCATTAATAAATTTATTTTTCCGGGGGACACAGCATATACTATGAAATATTGGGGTGGACGCGTCCCCCGTGTCCCCCCCAGATTCTACGCCCATGTTTCAACTGAGATGTCCAATATATGTATAACATCTTCTTCACTCTTAAAAAAAGAGCAAATATAGGCCTATTAGGCGCGTTTAATTCTTCAAAACTTTTCAAACTCTTCAAATTATTCTCATGAGGAAAATTAATCATCTCGAATATTGTTGAACTGTAATTCCATCCAATACCATCAGAAGAATATATCGTACCATCTTCTTCTCAAGAGAAATCAAGTTCAATCAAGCAAACAAATATGATACTTTGAAAAGAATTACAGAGAATAGACAGTTATCAAATAAATTTCTAAGGCTCGGTTTCTAGGACACTTGTAAAATATAATGTATAATCAAATCTACATTGAATCTGTAGGATTCTAGTACATAAATTGAATCTAATTGAGTATTGTAATATTACATTTTTTCTTGATTGGAATCGAATCTTCAATTCGAGATCTATAAAACTTTATAGTAAATATCAGAGTAATCGATATATGGACAACTTTTTGACTGAGAATTTATCGTAAATGATTGTGTTGCATGTTCCATGGTGTCACCGAGGCTGAGTTGACAGAATTAACAGATAAATGGATTATTTAAATAGAGATGATATATAAATTTAAAATAACAGTTTCAAAATAAAGTTTTATTGAGAACAAATATAAAATGTGAATTCTAAACTTGTAATTTATAATTTTTTGGTGACGTGTCCGTGAAGTCGTCACTGGTTTGAGGTGTCTTTTGCTTTTTGCTAGGAGGCTTTCCTTCTTCTCTAAAAATGATGGCTGGCTGTGTGTGTTCTAATTTTGTGTTCTCTGAATATTTTTCTGTTTAAGTGAATTTTTAATGTTTTAAATTGAGTTTTGAACAGTTTATAGTGTTCTAATTTTGTCTATAATTATTTCTTGTGTTTACAAGCCTATAGCCATTGTTTTTTCAACTACATAAGTGGATAAGTATTTAGCTCGTAATGATTTTAGATGCTTAAGTGTGTAAAGTATTGTTCTTTGTGGATTTGTGTAGTATATTGCCAAAATTCTTCTGAAGATTATAAGTTGTTTTGCTCTGAAAACTGGATTTCTCATTCATAGGCGATAGATCCATTCATAGTTTATCAAGAATCTATTATGTTGAAGCCGATAACTTTCCTTAGGTTAATAGGTGAAAAATAGCTATCCAACCGATTTAGGAGAAATTGGTAGCACGGCAGTATCAAACATGTCTATTAGATTTTGATAATAGACTAATCTATATAAATAGAAATCGAGCCTCAAGTTTTGACATTCAATACATTTTTAATGTGAGCACAGAATTTTAAGATTTTTTCAGTTGTGTTCGTTATGTTCAGGACCAGGTTTGTGGCCTATCAAATTTATAATCCGACTTCAGGACTTTTTCCTACGGTCCTTCAAAGTTTACATAAAATAATCCTTAATATGGGAGAAGATTTGTGAGCTGGCCACAAACAGAAATAAAAATCAGCTCTTATAATCATTGCGTCATCCAACAACCGTCGGTAGATAGTAGACAACAGTGTGTGCTGCTCCATAACCGCTCATGTATTAAAAACACATGAACACACTCATGTGTTCTGTGGGTAACCATCCAGCAGTGCGGCTTCAGGTTAAAGTCTTACATCTCTAAAGACATTGCTTTGCTTCGAATAAATGTGCTGTCTTCGGTGTTCAGAATTAATTGATTTCTAGTAAATAATTTATTTTGCAGTTGGATAATTATCTATATAAATAAAATGCCGCATCGCGCCTCCTCAGGTGTGCATCAAGCTAAAGTTTGTCATGAGATGCATTAAACTATTTGGCGGTACGAAGTTCGCCGGGCTAGCTAGTAGATAAATATATTTTGAAATAGATAATTAGATTTTATTGTCCATTAGATTTGATAAGTGTCCAAGAAAATGAGCCTAAGTAATTGATAGTTGATTATAATAGCTCACCTTCTCTGGACGAAACAGGTTCAATAGTCCTGGTAGCATTTGAGTAGATGTTACTGAGTGACACATTCTGCGCAGAAGCTCTCACACCCTGCTTGCTTCCTTTGCTCCACTTCCAGGAGGACGAGATGTCCGTAGTGGATGAACCCGAGTCACACGGCTCGATGCAGATGGAACTCCTCGAATACTTCTTATTGGCTGATGAAGGTGTCTCGAAGACTGCTCCGTTCGTCTCGTGGTTGTCGTTGTATCTGAGTGAGATCGAGGTGATTCGCGGATGACCAGATCTGGTGCTGACAAGTGTTTCCACCGATTTAGTGCTGTCACTGTGCGATTTCTCGTTGGTGGAGTCGCTGTAAAACTTTGAAGTACTTTGTCCTTTCGGAATGTCACCTGGTAGTTTATTTTTCGGTTGAGAAATTATACCTGTAAAAAGAAGGGAGTCAATATTAGTTGACAATACATAAAATAATAAGATATTGGATGAGAAAGTGAATGAGAATCTCTATGGAAGAAAAACTATAAAAAATTGTAATGGATAATAATCTTGTACATGAATCTCGAGAGTAATAGTGGTAAGGAGTCCATACGAGTACATAATGAAGAATCCCAAACTGAATAGGAAAGTGAATAACATAAATAATAAGCTTTTCTATGATTTTTTTTTAAATCCCAATAACAATCAATTTGGAAAGACTATATGAGATTTAAAGTGTTTTGAAGTATGAAAGATAATTTCTGCTATCCTATACTATTAAACGAGCAACTTCTGTTTATATGTTCGATGTTTGGATGTTTAGATGTTTGGATGTTTAGATGTTTGGATGTTTAAATGTTTGGATGTTTAGATGTTTGGATGTTTGGATGTTTAGATGTTTATAGTTTTTATTTCACCGGATCTTGAAAACGGCTCTAACGATTCTCACGAAATTCAGAATATAGTAGGTTTATAATATAAATATTCGATTGCACTAGGTCTCATCCCTGGGAAAACTGGCTGAAGGAAATTTTTGCATTCCTCTGGAAATTAATCTCAATTTACTGTTATTAGATAGAACATTTCTGTATGAACTATGAATGTTACTATAATTTCTTTTTTCGTGATAATTTTTTTATGCTTTTGCACTCCATAGCGAAGCTCGGTCCCCGATATTATCTATTTAAGATACAGATGAATAAATATCTATGTTAGAACACATTAATAGAGGAATTGCTTATTCTAAATACAACAATACTACTCCAATAAGCTTATTCCATCAATGTATTAAATAACTGTTGAATGAAAAAGACTGAGAAATACAGTCATTTTTTTCATTCAATATGAATAATTACCACAATATCAACTTCTCAACTACAAAAAAAAAATAAATAACTCATTCAACTCTTCACTACATGACATTCAGATCATCCAGATTATCTCAACTCAATACTGAATAAAACAGAAAACATATCATTTTATAATTATTGTTGTACTTGATTTTGAACTGAAAATCAACAAAATTGAGATATAAATAGCGATGAAGTTCTCTATTCTGGTACTGCATTCACTTGGCAATAAGTACGAGTATGCACATTGTGTATAATTTGCACTGATGATGAATAATTCATTAGAAAACTAAAAAATTAAGAAACATTCATTAGACTGTACTGTATAAAAACTAGCTTATAATGAGAACATGTATTAATACCTTGAGCGAATTGACTGGTGCATGGTTCTTTGGTTCTATTTTGACTACTCGACGGTTTTCTACGATTAAAGTTTTGTAGTTATCACAGTTTTTCGTTTTACTGGCTGCGTCCCACTATCCTCGAATCACTTATCTTTCTCACATCATGACTGCACTCATGTACGACTTCACTTCCTCGTCCGCCTGCAGTGTGTCATCACTTAACTGACTCTGACTCAAGTTGCTATCCGTCCTCCTCCTCAGGAACCGTTTCATCCTGGTCTCTCCCGTATCTTCTATTACTTTGAAAACAGAAGAGTTTTTTAGTTTGACTTCCTTTTTCACATCTTTTATCTTTGGGATCTCGATAATATCGTTCTCAATCTGTTTGCTCAGGTTTTCCAAAGCCTCCAGAATACTGTCATTTGAGACCCTCGACAATCTTTCCTCTCTCTCATCCATATCCATATTTCTATTCCCTATCTCTTCTCTTCTCACTTCTGGAATGGTCCCATTATATTTGTCCATCTCCTTGATGAGATCCAAATGCTGGTTATGCTGTGAACTGATCATCTTCATCATCTTCTGCTCTGCACTTGGTGACGATTTATCCTTTCCATTGTAACTATCATCCTTGATACCAGGATGATTGATGCACTGATGTATGAGCGGTATAGAACTGTGGTGTACTAGGCTTATTCGAGGTGGACACTATCTTCAATATAACTTTGAGCACTTCTGTTTCTCTCTGCGTCACCTCTGTTTCAATTCCTTGTTTATCACTTTTTGGTGCTGATTTCGTCCTCTCGACTGAGCAGCTCGGTTGAGAAGCATTTTGAGGACCAACGCGGCAGATGACATGTTCTCGTTGTCACTGGAGATTGACAAGCACGGCGAGTGGCTGCTCAAAGTGACTGTACGTGTGACGGAGGAACAATGAAAGTCGGGTTGTTATGTTTGTTAGTAGTGAGCCTATGGTTTAAGCTGGTGCAAGCATTAAATCTAATATGTGTTGTAGTGCTAACAGCAGTGCCATCTTGTTGGACACCCACGTTATTATCTGCAATATAGTTGAAGTAGTTTAGTGAATTGTGGTGACCTTCATTGTTATACAGACAGGTGAACGGGGCGGAGAAGGTGTTTCGTGTTGAAATAAGTAGATATCTATTATGAATGAATGAACCTCTTCAGTTGAAATAAAGTAGATATCTATTAATGAATGAATGAACCTCTACATGTTATAATTTATGTTTATAACTTATAAATCTTCATAAATAAATCTGTTTATATATAAGATTGTTGTATCTTGTTATATATACCTCTACATGTTATAATTTATTTTTATATTCATGTTTATACTTATAAATCTTCATAAATAAATCTTGTTATATATAAAATTTGTTGTATCTTGTTATATATACCTCTACATGTTATAATTATGGTTTATATTCAATGTTATAACTTATAAATCTTCATAAATAAATCTTGTTATATATAAGATTTTTGTATCTTGTTTATATACCTACATGTTATAATTTATGTTTATATCTGTTATAACTTATAAATCTTCATCAATAAATCTTGTTATATAAAGATTGTTGTATCTTGTTATATTACCTCTACATGTTATAATTATGTTTATATTCATGTTTATAAGTTATAAATCTTCATGAATAAATCTTGTTGTATAAATTGTTGTATCTTGTTTTATATACCTCTACATGTTATGAATCTTGTTATATATTTTCAGGTAGAGGTATTTCGGATGAAGAAATTGTTGAATGAATTCCATGATAAGATTATAGTAGAATTGAGATTATAATGGCAAAGATAAAGTATGTTGGGGCCTCCACGTTCTTTAGTTCCCAATTCCATCCATTTCTCGATTTCAAAGAAAAACAATAGAGTAGAGAATATGGATTTGGTTCAATCATTTCTTGATTGAAGAAATTTCATATGGACTATTGGTCTTCAATCAACTTGTATGAAATTTTCAATAGAAGTTACTCTGCATATTTCAGTGTGAAAAAGTGCTCCCGATGTAATATCGGGTAATTGCTGTGAATGCTCCAATGATAAATCGACTTGACGCTCTTAATTATTTTACATTAAATGTTATTAAGCTGATATTCTTCTGAGTTCCAATGCAAGTGCTTCCGATTTAATATCAGGTAATTGATGTCAATGGTCCTAATGATAAATCGATGTGATGCTCCTCATTATTTCAGATTAAATGTTATAAAGCTAATATTTTACTGAGTTCCAATGCTTAGGGTTGCAATGTTCAGTTTCAATGCTCTTCGCTTTTAGAGAGATACTAGGCAGAAAACACACGGATTTTGAGCTATTCCTTTGAAATATTTCAATGTCCCGAAGATACTAAGAAACATTTAGGATAACATAAAACCAATAATAACATTCAATATGGATAAGAATCAGAGTTTCTGACATTATTTTTTTCATTTCTTTATTCTGTGAAATTTTCAATGTACTGAAGATACTAAGAACATTTGGGATAACATTCAACACTAATAATATTTTATATTAATACAAATCAGAGTTTCTGTCATTAATTTGACATGATTTTTTATAATTTCTTTATTCTGTGATTGAAAATCTTGTCTTCCATTTGCAACTCATCAATATCAGATATATCTACTGATCAACTGAAGCACCTTCTCTGTATTTGTCCTATTATACAGACTTTCATCACAACATAAGATGTCCTTTGTACATCTTTTCATGCTTCAATCAGAATGAACCAGGTTGCATATATTCCATGCATCGGACACTCGCATTTCAAAAGAAAGAAGAAAAACGTTCATGCAAAGTGTTTTGACCAGAGAACCATGCATCAGACAGGTAGATCATCAAGAGAATACATAATCGATTGAATACAATAAATACATAATCAATTGAAGATAGCTCTACTAAATACAAAAGATTACATTCTCATTTCAACTATACAGGAGATAATGAAAGTACACCTCATATTCCGACTTAACGTACAAATTAACTTGATAAATACATCATAATAGTAATATTCTGAGATTCCTATCCAATGACAAACAGTTTGCGAGAAAAAATCTTGTTAGATTGTGATAATTGAATAAAGATTTGAAGGATCACCGCAACCAAATTTATCGTAATTTTTTTTTTAAGAATGTCATCACCATCAGCGTTCAATCTGACAATTCCATGATTAGAAGTGTGTTTATCATCACTAACTACAGCAACATAATATTGACCATCTTTGTTCTCATTCAATGTGGCATTACTTTTCAATATACTTCTCGGCTTCACATAATTATCCACGTTCATATCCAATGTTTTCTCGTCATAAATTGGTTCACATTCAGCATCCAATAAACTACTACTGTGGAATTTTTCGCCGTTTCCATCAATCTTCGATGATACCGAGTGAATAGTTTCTGGTAGAATTGTGATAACTTCGTCTTTTGGAACATAGTAGAGGCCAAATTATCCTCTTTCTGTACTGTTTTGATGATAAATTCTTCATTCATGTTGTCAGTTGTTGGTGAGAAGGGCCTTCTCATACTGCAAGTCACCGAAACGAATCTCTGGCAGGTTGGAGGTGTTTCTAGGAGTGGATTCTGAAATGGTTTTTCGTCTCCTACGGAAATTCATGTTGCTTGGAGGTTTTCCATCGGTTTCAACTATATTGAACCTCCCCGGCTCGGCTGCGAAATGTACCTCCGTTTTACAAAACTCAACTTTCTTCTGTTTTTTATCGTTTGAGTCGTTGTCACCAGATGAGTCTCCCTTATTGAGACCGTTATCAGAGGGTTTCAACTTGGATGCATAAGGAGAAACAAATGTTGAACTGTTGCTGCTCAATCTGAAGTTAGAATTTTCGTTTATAGCTGAAGACGACAACTCATAACTATCTTTATTCTTGTTAGTTATATACTTCGTTTCATCCACAGCTATAGAGTGTCGTTTGAATTCGGGTTGATTAATTTTTGAAACTGGTCGCAAATTAAATCTGTTCGATGGTGTATCATTATCAGCTTGCCCGTCAAAAGATTTTGACATAGTTTTTATTTTACCTTCACCAAAGATCAGTTTCGAGTACGATGTTTGAACGTTCTTGGTTTCACTGTCTAGGAATTTCTTGAATTTGTAACGGTCGGTTTCTAGGGGATCCTTAGTCTGTTTAAGGAGGAAATCATTGACTTCTGCGTTTTCCGAGTCTTCAACTGGTGAAGGAATCGAGATGGTGATTGGTTCCGACAGTCTTTTAGCGGCGAAAGAGTTGTTCAATGAAGACTTCTCACGTAGACTTCGCAGAGCGTCAGCTACTTTACCTCTGGGAACAATTTCTTTCTCCTCATCTTTCAAGACAGGTTCTTGGAGAGTAGAGAGGTTCACATTAGCAGAACTCAACATTGAAGACCCATTTGATGTCTCAAACTTATCCGCTTCTTTTTCAATCTTTTTATCAACATCAACTTTCTCAGCCGGGGTTCTCCAGCTATCCTGATCCTCATTTCCAACAGTGACCACAGTCCTCTTACCTTTCGACCCGATTCCTTTTGAAAGCAGTTCAATCCTACTTGAAGATTTAGAATCACTCAGTAGATTATCATAATTGAACGAGTTTTTAATAGTTATAGTATGGCTTGTTCTGCGACTTTCATTGTTATCTGCTGTGGTATACTTATTAGAAACCGTTGGAGTGTACCATGGAGTGGCAGTGTTAGCTACGGTTTCGGACGATCTACAAATCCCACTATCTGTAGACTCTGCTAGATTTATTTTTGTATTCAAATTCGAAGAGTAACGATTAGCAATAGACTGCTGTTGTTGTCTCACAGGCTCAAATCCGTACGATTTCCTCCGGTTGTACCATTCTTCAGTTTTTGAAGTCAGTCCGTTACCTCCTTCAATTTTACTGTTTCCTCTCGTTTCCAAGCTACCAGTTCTTCTATCACCTTGTAACACAGTCTCAATACCATAAACAAACGACTTCACAGATTTGGGGTCTGATTTCCCCAAATCATTCACTGTAGTACTGGATTCTGTTAATATGCCGTCATCTTCCTGCTCAATGGGAGCGATATTTTCATTACTTCTTTCTACACCAGGGAGGAGTTCAGAAAATGAATCAGTTCGACGCAGTCTACCTCTCACTGCATTCAAAGATTCTACAGTGATGAATGTGTTTTTCTTTTTTGTTGCACTCCTATTTTCCGAACGTTCCTCACTAGGTGACACCATACCATCTACCAAACTATCCAAACCGTTCCGACTGTTTGACAACTGGTTATCAAAATTTTTCTTCAGTACATCCTCAATACTTTTCCATCCAGTTCCTTTTAATCGATCGATCACAGTCTGTTTTTCAACGTCTTTTGGTTGAGACGAAATAAACGAGTGTCTAGTTGTGTTATGCGACTCTACAACCCGACTCCTCATCACGTTCGTTTGTTTTTTGTCCAGGTTCCTCGGTTGAACAGGAGGAAGTTGAAGAGATCGTCTCTCCAATGAATCCCTCCTCCACTCATCTGCCCCTCCTTTGTCGTCTGCATCTTCGTGATTTGAATCAGGCGACAACCGCAGATCCTCACTCGAGCAACTCTTCATTCTGAACAGTTTCTTCTTGCTTCCCTCATCTTCCAGTCTCACGGGGAACAGATCGACATCTCCACGGTTTCCAGTGATGGAGAACAGTGAAACTGGATTCAAAATATCGTCTCTTCTGTTACTGAAAACTGATTTTGTTTCTGATGATGTCTTAGAGATGAGTGAGGAAGCGGAGGAGCTTTGCCATCTCTGTTGCTGTTGGTCTTTGATTGTTGTTGATTTAGTGTTGACATCGCTTCCTTGTCCTGTGCCGGCTATGCTTCGCGGACGTGTCGGGGGTCTTCGACCACTGATCGATCCACTGCGACCGACGCTGGCTTTTGTCTTCTGCGGACTCAGGTCCAGGGGATGGATTGCCAACTGCAAAAACAAACACAGGTATTTAGAAAGGTTGAGTCAAATCAAGTAGACAGTTCGACAGTAGTGTCTCAAATTATGTTGAAATTTTTGTAATTTTGGTGTCTTAAATGAAGATTGAAAAACCACCCATGACTGTCAAAATTAGGTACTTGAACCCCTAAGAGGACTTAGATGCCTCCCATTTTAATACTTTCAGTGCCTAGCTCTAAGAATATTTTTATTGGAACATGGTATAGGAATTCGATACCTCCATCACATAAATAAAAACAATATAGAACTCATCGTACCCTTTTATTAAAACATTTTAAAAACGTTGAAACATTTTATCGACTAGCTACATGTTACATTTCAACTTGAAAATGGCCAAAGTAGATTGAAACTATTCGTTAAAATGTTTTAATAAAAGGATACTACAAGTTTTATACTGTTTTTATTAATTTGAATAAAGTAGCCCACATAAGTGAAGTGGTTTTATCCATCAGATAGTATAAGTCATCCAACCAACAGATGGACAAGATAACTTCACGGCATGTTTGGAGTTTTATGTAAGGGAGAAGAGTTTACTATGACGGTATCACTCAAAACTCCATAAAATTATTGAACGATAAGTTCAAAACGTATAATCACAGAAGTTTTCTGAAGTTTTTATAGAAGTTTTCTCTGGTATAATGTAGAATTTATTCATACCAGAATTGCAATCTTGCACAAATTGTATGAGCTATCAATTTTCAATGAACAGTTTTTTCTTTATATTATATAATAAAAAATCTGGTGTGGCACACTCACACAACTTTCCTTGCTCATTGAACTGTAAGCCCCATTCTTGAAGGAGAATAATTTAGGGGAATAATAATTATAATGACGATTGGCAGCAACATATTTGAAACTACAATCAGACTACTGTATATGTGTATATATAATAATTGTTTTCAAAGTACTTTTCCTTTGTGTAAATCGTGAAATTCGATGATATTTTCTGAAAGTCGTCAAAACAGCTGTTCTACAGATAAAATATCTCGACTATGTGTTCTTTTTATGAACTGCTCTACCTACCTACCTCATGCACGAGAAGGAGGTTACAAAGTCCATTTCTCAAGGATGGGGTGGACCCTCCATTACTTTTCCATAAAGGAGACTCATTCCAGTTGATAGAGCTGATAAATAACTGGTACATGGTATGAATTTGAAAAAAATCGGTCAAGTCATTTTTGAGAAAATCGTGAAAAACATGGTTTTTTAGTAATCATCCACCATTTTTCTCAATAATATTACGGAGCTCCTGCACTTTCCCCAGAAATGAGACTCATGTCAGTCGATAGGACTTATGAATAGCTATCCATGGTATGAATTTGAAGAAAATCGTTAGAGTCGTTTTCGAGAAAACCGTGAAAAACATGGTTTTTTTGTGATTATCCGCCATTTTTCAAAAGAATATTACGGAGCTCCTGCAATTTTCCCAGAAATAAGACTCATGTCAGTTGATAGGGCTTATAAATAACTATCCATGGTATAAATTTGAAGAAAATCGTTAGAGCCGTTTTCGAGAAAACCGTGAAAAACATGGTTTTTTAGTAATTATCCGCCATTTTTTCCGCCATTTTGAATTCAATTTTATTGAATTTCTTATTGTCAGATCTTCATGGTATAAGGACCTTAATTTTAGAATTTCAAGTCAATCGGTTGATTAGGAATGGAGTTATCGTGTTCACAGACATACACACATACACATACACACACATACACACACACACATTCACACACACACACACACACACACACACAACACACACACACACACCACACACACACAGACCAACACCCAAAAATCATGTTTTTGGACTCAGGGGACCTTGAAACGTATAGAAAACTTGAAATTAGGGTACCTTAATTTTTTTGGAAAGCAATACTTTCCTTACCTATGGTAGTAGGGTAAGGAAAGTAAAAATCTGGTGTGGTACACTCACACAACTTTCCTTGCTCATTGAACTGTGATTTCAACATCAATTAATTACAAGATCAATGTGAAAAACATTAACAAGTAAAACAGTGAAACATATTTATACATTATTTACTAAATTAACTTAGTTTTAATTACGGTAATTGATTGTAAAAATTTGAAATCATGCAATTGCAAAAATATACGTGTAATTTTTCTGATGGTTTTTACAAAATCTTTGTTGTTCTAGAACGTCATAGATATAGGCCTACTATAAATACGGTACTATAGTATAAATTAATAACTGAGCTATATAAGCAACTGAATTAATTCGAGTGATTAAATTATTGTTACCAAGATATTGAGATCAATTACCCTACTTTCAAACAATGAACGATTTTGTAATATAATGAGAATTGGGATAAGGGAATCAAATTCACACTCTTGAAATGATAGGAGACATGAAATAAACATCATTAAATAGCAAACTACCAGCTTTGTTGGTGGAGGCTACATAAAATGACTGTATAGCCTATACAATCATCAAACACTGGTGTTAACAAAAAACTAGATTGAGCAGGACTACAATGAGAAATGTTGTCGGAATGAAGCTGCTGTGTTGTTCTTTACTTATAGTACTGAGCACACGCACACTTACAAAATTTATAGGCCTAGTTAAACTTATTAGAACTATAAAATTAGATACAGTATAGTCTATAGAAGTATAGCATAGCCTTCCAGTGGTAGTAAAGAACTTGAAATCTTAAGTTAAGATGACTCAATAAAAATACAAGAGTAGTTTTAGTAGCAATCCAACAGGACAGTTCAGCTGCAAGGAAATGTTACAACTTAAGCTTGAATCACAAGTGTAGCGTAGTGTCTCCTTTCTTGGTACAGATTACAAGAATCAATTATATTGAGAAAAAATAATATTCCTTGTATAGTCCAATAATAAATTATATTGAGAACAATATTCCTTGTTAATCCATAATAAATTATATTGAGAACAATATTCCTAGTATAATCCAATAATAAATAATAAAAACTTGTAGTACCCTTTATTATTAAAAAAATAAATATTTTGAAACGACTAGTTTCGACCATATAGGTCCTTTTCAACTTGAAAATTTTATGATTTTAAAATGGAAAAAAATCCACATTTCAACTTGAAAATGACCTATGGTCGAAAATAGTCGTTGTTGAAATATTTTAAATTTTATAATAATAAAGGGTAGGTACTACAAGTTTTTATATCGTTTTTATTAATTTGTAAAAAGTAGCCCATATAAGTAAAGTGTTTTTTTCAATAATAAATTATATTGAGAACAAATGTTCCTTGTTTAATCCAATAATCAAGTATTATATTGAGACAAAATGTTGCATGTAGTACCGAGCAGTTCCTTGTAGTACTCTCACATTATATAGATTACCCAGCTACAATCAGCTATTTAATTTATTCTAAAGTTTAATACAATAATCAATTATATTGAGAACAAAATGTTGCTTATAGTTCCTTGTAGTACTCTCACATGATACACATCGCAAATCACCCAGCATTTAAATCACCAATCACCAAATGATTGATTTATTCTAAAGTTTAATCAAATATAGTAGATTATATTGAGAACAAATGCAGCTTGTAGTTCCTCGTACAACTCTTACATGATACAAATCATCCAGCTACACTCGGAAATTATCAAGTTATTCTGAAGTTTGATACAATAATCAATTATAATGTTGCTTGTACAAAATGAGACATGATACAGATCAGCCATCAACGAACACAACAATATTAGTTATACTGGAGCAACAATACATTATTAGTTGTCGATTCATAACAATAAATAATATACGGAACTGAAGGGCAGACTGAGCCGTAAATTTAGTCGATATCCTCTGCTCAGAAGAAAGAGAAGGAGGAGGACCTTCCACCTTTCAAAATGTAGGTCAGGGGCCGTCATCTTGAAAGTGGACCATCGATGCATAAAATGAGCTATCTTATATATTCACTACATTTAGATTCACTCCAAACTGTCAGCATTCCTAATGTATAACGTCAATGATACACATTCAAACAATGCTGACAGTTTGAAATGGATCTCATCATGTAGACATGATTTCGGTTGTGTCAGTATTTCTAATATTTTTCTAATGAATAATATCAATTCTTCCCATAATCAACAATACTGTCAGTTTAGAGGAACTAACTGTATAGACACGGTCTCGTTGTTTTATTATATTGTTATATTTATTGTTAGCAGATAAAAGAGGAACCCGGACCGTTTTTTGAACAAAAGAACAGTTGGCAATTATCCGCCATTTTTTCCGCCATCTTGAATTGAATTTTATTGAATTTCTTATTGTCGGGTCCTCATGGTATAAGGACCTTAAGTTTAAAATTTCAAGTCAATCGGTCAATTAGCAAAAAGCAATACTTTCCTTACCTATGGTAGTACGGCAAGGAAAGTAAAAATCAGTTAAAATATCACTATACCAATATTCATCAGTATTATGTATACCATACAATACAAAATCATCTTCTCTATTTCCATTTATTATAGTAATTATTGTACTAATCCTCACCTGTAGATTGTCGAAATGCATGTCGGGCAATCGACTGGTGGATTTGTCATCAGATCTGTTAGTTTGATTGCTCGATTCATCGCTCGTTCGTTTGTCGATTGACTTTGACTGGCTACTGCTATTGTTCATAGAATGTGACCAACCAAAAGACATGCCACTGTCCAGCTAGAACAAACAATATTGTAAACTCATTACTGTGATTTCAACATCAATTAATTACAAGATCAATGTGAAAAAACATTAATCAAGTAAAAACTATAAAACATTAATTAACTGAATTGTATCAATTATTTTATAAATTACTTAGTTTTTAATTACGGTAATTGATTGTAAAAATTTGAAATCATGCAATTGCGAAAAATATACGTGTAATTTTCTGATGAAGGTTTTTACAAAAGTCTTTGTTGTTCTAGAACGTCATAGATATAGGCCTACTATAAATACGGTACTATAGTATAAATTAATAACTGAGCTATATAAGTTCAACTGAATTAATTCGAGTGATTAAACTATTGTTACCAAGATATTGAGATCAATTACCCTACTTTCAAACAATGAACGATTTTGTAATATCATGAGAATTGGGATAAAGGGAATCAAATTCACAACTCTTGAAATGATAGGAGACATGAAATAAACATCATTAAATAGAATAATACCAGCTTTGTTGGTGGAGGCTACATAAAATAACTGTATAGCCTATACAATACAAACACATGGTGTTAAACAAAACTAGATTGAGCAGGACTACAATGAGAAATGTGTTGTCGAATGAAGCTGCTGTGTTGTTCTTTACTTATAGTACTGAGCACACGAGCACACTTACAAAATTTATAGGCCTAGTTAAACTTATTAGAACTATAAAATTAGTTACAGTATAGATATATAGAAGTATAGCATAGCCTTCAAGTAGTAGTAAAGAACTTGAAATCTTAAGTTAAGATGACTCAATAAAAATACGAGAGTAGTTTTAGTAGCAATCCAGACAGGACAGTTCAGCTGCAAGGAAATTGTTACAACTTGAAGCTTGAATCACAAGTGTAGCGTAGTGTCTCCTTTCTTGGTACAGATTACAAGAATCAATTATATTGAGAACAAATAATATTCCTTGTATAATCCAATAATAAATTATATTGAGAACAAATATTCCTTGTTAATCCAATAATAAATTATATTGAGAACAAATATTCCTTGTTTAATCCAGAAATGAATTATATTGAGAACAAATAGTCCTTGTATAATCCAATAATAAATTAATAAAAACTTGTAGTACCCTTTATTATTAAAAACTTTAAAATATTTTAAAACGACTAGTTTCGACCATATATAGGTCCTTTTCAACTTGAAAATTTTATGATTTTAAAATGGAAAAAAATTCCACATTTCAACTTGAAAATGACCTATGGTCGAAAATAGTCGTTGTTGAAATATTTTAAATTTTCTAATAATAAAGGTTAGGTACTACAAGTTTTTATATCGTTTTATTAATTTGAAAAAAGTAGCCCATATTAGTGAAGTGTTTTTATAATATGGCTATTCAACCCTAATATAGAGTTTCTACATACTAGAGTTTCCAATCTTGCACAAGTTGTATGGGCTATCAATTATCAATGAACAATTTTCTCTTTATACGAAGTATATGATAAAAATGAAACATATTAAACACAATACTAAAGGACTTTCACTGGAAAATCAGTTTAAAATATCATATACCAGTATTCATTAGTATTATGTATACCATACCATACAAAATCATCTTCTCTATTTTCATTTATTACTGTAATTATTGTACTAGTCCTCACCTGTAGATTGTCGAAATGCATTTCGGGCAATCGACTGGTGGATTTGTCATCAGATCTGTTAGTTTGATTGCTCGATTCATCGCTCGTTCGTTTCTCGATTGACTTTGACTGGCTACTGCTATTGTTCATAGAATGTGACCAACCAAATGACATGCCACTGTCCAGCTAGAAAAAACAATATTGTAAACTCATTACTGTGATTTCAACATCAATTAATTACAAGATCAATGTGAAAAAAATATTAATCAAGTAAAAACTATAAAACATTAATTAACTGAATTGTATCAATTATTTTATAAATACTTAGTTTTTAATTAATTGATTGTAAAAAATTAAAATCATGCAATTGCGAAAAATACTAGTAATTTTCTGGTGAAGGTTTTCACAGAAGTCTTTGTTGTTCTAGAACGTCATACATATAGGCCTACTAAATACCGTACCAAACTGTAGTATAAATTAATAACTAAGCTATATAAGTTCAACTGAATTAATTCGAGTGATTAAATTATTGTTACCAAGATATTGAGATCAATTACCCTACTTTCAAACAATGAACGATTTTGTAATATAATGAGAATTGGGATAAAGGGAATCAAATTCACAACTCTTGAAATGATAGGAGACATGAAATAAACATCATTAAATAGAATAATACCAGCTTTGTTGGTGGAGGCTACATAAAATGACTGTATAGCCTATACAATACAAACACATGGTGTTAAATAAAACTAGATTGAGCAGGACTACAATGAGAAATGTGTTGTCGAATGAAGCTGCTGTGTTGTTCTTTACTTATAGTACTGAGCACACGAGCACACTACAAAATTTATAGGCCTACTTAAAATTATTAGAACTATAAAATTAGTTACAGTATAGATATATAGAAGTATGGCATAGCCTTCAAGTAGTAGTAAAGAACTTGGAATCTCAAGTTAAGATGACTCAATAAAATACGAGAGTAGTTTTAGTAGCAATCCAGACAGGACAGTTCAGCTGCAAGGAAATTGTTACAACTTGAAGCTTGAATCACAAGTGTACCTAGTGTCTCCTTTCCTGGTACAGATTACAAGAATCAATTATATTGAGAACAAATAATATTCCTTGTCGATTCATAACAATAAATAATATACGGAACTGAAGGGCAGACTGAGCCGTAAATTTAGTCGATATCCTCTGCTCAGAAGAAAGAGACGGTGGACCTTCCACCTTTCAAAATGTAGGTCAGGGGCCGTCATCTTGAAAGTGGACCATCGATGCATAAAATGAGCTATCTTATAAATTCACTACATTGAGATTCACTCCAAACTGTCAGCATTCTTTATGTATAACGTCAATGATACACATTCAAACAATGCTGACAGTTTGAAATGGATTTCATTATATGGACAAGATCTCTGTTGTGTCAGTATTTCTAATGAATAATATCAATTCTTCCCATAATCAACAATACTGACAGTTTATAGAGAAACTAACTGTATAGACACGGTCTCGGTTGTTTTATTATATTGTTATTATTTATTGTTAGCAGATAAAAGAGGAACCCGGACCAGTTTTTGAACAAAAGAACAGTTGGCAATGGACACTGATCCACACTCCTCACACGATTCGCCACGCCGCTGATTCGTTCATGCTAGGTTAGATCAGCTTTAGGTTAGGTTAGCTTTCACTCACTTTGTTTCAGGATGGATTATTTCTGTTGTAGCCATTGTCGGCGGCAAATGAGATTTGTGTGCTGGTTATTGTATTGGAGTCGGTAACAAGTATAGGCTATACATAAATGAGAGACGAACGTTAAACTATCAGCGCTGTTTGAATGAGAAGTTATCCATCAAGGAATAATGACAGAAGTGAATTGTACTAAAGGGAAGCCTACCAGGGCTGATTCATGACCAAGTGAGATCTTGATGAAGTGAATAGACTATCAACCGCAGTTCCTAATCAATGCTGTAAGTAATTAAATGGATGCAAACCTTGGAACTATGGTTGTGAATCAATGTTGTGAATCAATGTTGTGAGAGAATCTACCAATGTTGACAACTATACTCTGTCCAAATAGGCATGAGCTCTGAAGGATTAGACCGACCCTCCTACTACTCACACACACAAGCGCAGTCTCCTTATGTGTGTGAGTAAAGGACGGTCTGTCTACCTGTATACCACGTAGTATACATAGTATATCAATGGCGCAGGTAGGCCGGCGTGTGTGCCTGCGCGTGGAGGAGCGAGGGTCGGCTTAAGGCTGTGCAAAGGCTGAAAATAAATATTCTGCTGGTGATATTTTTCCAAGTTTATCGATTTGTATATCATCAAGCTATCAAAATGAAAAAGTTTTCTCAGGAAAACATTTTTTCTGACCATTACTTTTTGAGATATGAGTGCCTAAAGTTTGAATTTTTGGGACAGAACATTTCAAATTCGGTAGAATATAAATCCATGAGATTTAGAGGATGGATTCTTCATGTTATTGTTGATCAAGTAGAACAAAAATTTCCTGAAAATATCAATTTTTGAAAAAGTTATTCAATTTACCAAAAATAACTCAACTAAAAGTTATTCTTAATAAATTCAATAACTATTTTAAAAATTGATATTTTCAGAAAATTTTTGTTTTACTAGATCAACAATATCATGAAGAATCTATCCTCTGAATCTCATGGATTTATCTCTTACGAAATTTGAAATGTTCTGTCCCAAAAATTCAAACTTTAGGCGCTCATATCTCAAAAAGTAATGATCAGAAAAAAAATGTTTTCCTAAAAACTTTTTCATTTTTATAGCTTGATGATATACAAATCAAAAAACTTTGAAAAATATCACGAGTAAAAAGTTCATTTTTAGCCTTTGCACAGCCTTAATCTTTCAGCGCTCATGGCAGTCTGGACAGAGAATAGTTTATAGTGTATCTCAATGAATGTAATTGTTGTTTGTAATGAATGTCTTGAGTGATTGAATGAATGCAAACCTTGGAGCTAGTGGTACTCTGTCCATGCCAGGAGCTGGTGGTGGTCTGACTGCGGATCACCTGCACACTTCCCCCGGGGATGCTCGCCTGGAACACCTCCAGCTGCTTCTTCTGGCGTCTCTGTTCTTGGCTACCATCGGCGCGGTTCCTCGCGCGTAGGTCGACGACCTGCAAAACAGACACAAATCAGAAATTAGTTCAAGAAATCATAAGTCTATGACCTGAAAAAGAGACAGAATTAATAAATATGTTGGAAAATCATAAGTTGACGACTTGAAAAAGAGACAGATATCAGAAATCCGCTAGAAAAATCGTAAGTCGACATCCTGAAGAGAGACAGAGACCCGGAATCTGTTCTAATCATGATAAGTCGGAGTCCTGAAAAAGAGACAGAATCAGAAATATGTTCCAAAAATAATACGTCGACGACCTGAAAAAGATACAGAAATCAGGAATCTGCTCGGAAAATCATAAATCAACGTCCTGTAGAACAGAGACAAATCAGAAATCTGTTCGGAAAATCATGAGTCGACGTCCTGAAAAACAGCCAGAAATCAGAATTATTTTCTGAAAATCATAGATTTTTACTGAGAACCTGAGAATTCTGGTTAGAATATCCTTTGGTATCATTCTGAAAGCAGTTGAGAGTTTCTCCACATGAATGTGGAGACATTAGATTGGATAAGTTACCTTGGAAACCCTGGATAAGTTGGAATTTGAGTTACAGGTGTAACGTGGAAGTGGATCGGAATCGAACCATCAAATTATAAAAAATTAAGGGAAGTTGAACGGCACAGCTTCAATTATTGAAAACACACAATATCAACACTGTTGATCTCAATGGTTTTGAAAGGATCCAATAAATTGAGACATCGGATTTATGAACAATACAAAAAGAATAGAGAAATCTGATACGATTTATGTTTTATTTATTTACATAACTTGGCTAACTTATATTTTTGTTGCAATCGAACTAACTTAATTATTGTGGAAATTTAATAAATTGATAGAATGAATAAGAACAAACAAACAAGAATTATTAATCGAAGCCCTGTAGACGGTAGTGCAATCATATTGTTAAAAACCTCCGAACTACAAACAGACAAACTTGACTGGAATAAACTAATTGCAATTTAGAGCAATTACATTCCGAGAATCTATTTCTTGCTATTCATTTTGAAGAAATGAATTTCTGGAATCCTGCTTTTCACTTCATGGAAGCCTTTAAAATCCTCATAGCCACACAATTGTAACAATTATATGCCTCCAAAATCACCAAAATTATAAGAATTGGGCATAGAAAACCCACAGCTGGAGGCACCAGTGAACTTTCAAAGAACCAACTATGAAATGATCAATCTGCAGGCTGCTCTAAAGTAGATTTCACGAATTCTCAACACTAACCCATAATCATTCACAGAGGGCAACCAACATAATCACACCGATTCTCCGGATGAAACCAATAAAACTCAGCAGTTCTATTGATGAGCTTTCCAAGGCTAATAAACTGATGCGCAGAAGGCCCACATAATGTTTTGAGTTTTCCGTTTTTTATGGGTGTTTGTCGATGCTAAATATGTTGCCGCTCATTAAACAAATCGGTTCCGAGAATCTTATAGCCGAATGTTTTTGAGTTGGATTGTTGTTGAAGTGGAAGTGGGACCTATGGAAAACTGTGGGAAGATAAATGGTGGGCGCTACTAGAGTGAAATTCACGAAAAACTGTCAGCTTTCCTCATAAATAACTCCAAAGCTTCCCATTCAAACAATGCTGACAAATTTGAATAAATCTCGCAAGAGAGCTGAGTATCTCAATCACTCTCTCTCTTTCTTATTATTGCTTACCGTTGGGTTGCACGACAACTTATATGAGGACTTATGATGTCATTCTATCGAATCGCTGTATCCGGTACTACAGAATCTACTTTTCAGTGGCGAGCATGCTACACTAGAAATAACTAATCAGCAATATATATTAGGATTTGACTGATTAATGTATACTGATAATGTTGACATTTCATGAAAAAAACACCGAGTTAAAGAAAATGAATGGAAATGTTGTTTATTAGTTAGAGCTAGGACTTTTTACTCCTCTCCACCACACACCTACAGGCAGAGAGAACTTTCGTACTTCTAGACTTCTAAAAGTTCTAGATTGTTTATTCTATGCTACAGATATCAGAAAATCGAACAATCATGAATAGCATTTTTCAAAGTGAGACGTGTGAATTTTTTGGGAGAATGGAGGAAAACTATTAGTGATACACTTTATAGATAGGTATGGTTTTAGAAAGATCACTCCACGTCAATAGAAGTATTCTTTCTTCAAACGAAAGGCAGAAGAACAGTACACATTTTAGTAAGAGCAAAAGTTTTATTTCACAAATTCCTTCCGGATTTGAAGACTCTGCTGCTTATTTATCATCATTGATTCAATTGAATGGTTTGATTTAATAAGGTCTCGGGCTCAGATGGGTAACAACTGTAGCAAAAAACAGTTAGCCTAATAAGTTCCATTGACAATTTGGGAGACTTGGTCTACTATTTAAATAAGAGGGGATTACCGTCTATATTACAAAAGTACCTTCAGCCAACTCCTGGCAGAAGTAGGCTGCTGAGGGCGACGGCTATAAAAAATGTATAAAGTATTATTCAAACTCAAGAGTTCTAATCTCCAAATTTCAAACTGAATTTCTTCCACATGGATTCTATTCCGTCTTATGAATTGGAGAGGTTTATTACAGTAAAATTAGTCTTCTTCTTCTTCTTGCCTTCATGGATTAGGCTTTTGCCTGTTCCGACTCACAACAGCATTCTACAAAAAAATAAAATGTTTTGGAGGAATATATTATATCTAAAATTTATAGCTTATACAAGTATAAAATGTTATTAATTTTGAATTTCTTTATCAGCTTTTCCTATATTCTTATTTGATTTCCTCTATTGCCATCTTTTCCGAGGTCTACCAATGTCTCTTTTTCCTATCGGATGGTAATTTAAATTAGTAAAAAAATTAGTAAGGTAGTAAAATTAGTAGAGAGTGTAAATGAGCTAGTAATCCTGAAACCTCAAGAATCAAGTAACAATACAATATATTCATTGACTCAAATAAAACCCAGAAGCTACACTCAATATGGAAATATTTAATGTCACCCTATAAAATTCCTACGGAAAATGAACAGATGAAGTCTGAAGAACTGAAGATGAGATGAGTCAGTATTCTTCAACTCTGATTCAACAGACGGATGACTCAAATCGATCGAGTCTTCTATATTGCTCTCATCTTGATTTTAATCAAATTGATTCAGCGCCGGTTGCTCAAAAACAGCTTAAATTTTAATCAAAACTAAATTCACGAGAACCAATCACCGAAGACTTCTTTTAAGAAAATTTTCATCTCTCGTTGAATTGATCACAATTAAAATATAACCGGCTTTTGTGCAACGGGGCCTAAACCTTTTAAAACCTAAATGACGACAGCATTGATTGACTGTAAATTCATATGCAGCACCTACGCAATGAATGATGAAAGACAAGGAATAAAGTAAGATTTACAAATCACAATAATAATTTACAGGTCGCAATTAGTCTGCAATTAAAATAGAGGCAGCTGTGGAAAGTTGGAATCAAGACAGCTGTGACAGCTGCAGCTGAGGGTCACTGCTATGCATGCAGCCCACCCACGTGAAACTCAGTCGGACACATTGACCCAGAAAGCTTGAGCAGACTTTCGGCCCAGTAAATAAAACCGGTAGGGCACACATACAGATACATTCACCAATGCAGTGCAGCCCATGCTTTGATTGCTCTCTCCTCTCCACAGCCTCAAAGCTGTCTGCTATCGAGATCTAGCAGATTGGTTACAAGTTGCGACTTATAATCGTTCCAATCATTTTTGTTGCAAATATTGACTTATAATCGTTCCAATCCGTTTCAAAAATGTTTCAGGGTAACACAAAAAATTGTTGGGTGTAATCAAGATTCTGGTTGTGAGCATTGGATTGAATCATTAGGATTTATTTCTCAAAAACGTATAGAAGTATATTGCGAATAATCAGAATCAGAGGTGTGAGTAAGCTGTAATGCTGTTATCAAGATTTTGGTAGGAAATTGGAGGGAATTGGAATATACTTTAAAGATATGTGGTTTTAGAAAGGTCACTCCACGTCGATAAAAGTATTATTTCTTCAAACGAAAGGCAGAAGAACAGTACACATTTTAGTGAGAGCAACAGTTTTGTTCCACAAATTCCTTCCGGATTGAAGACTCTGCTGCTTATTTATCATCATTGATTCAATTGAATGGATTGATTTAATAAGGTCTCGGGCTCAGATGGGTAACAACTGTAGCAAAAAACAGTTAGCCTACTAAGTTCCATTGACAATTTGGGGGACTTGGTCTACTATTAAATAAGAGGGGATTACCGTCTATATTACAAAAGTACCTTCAGCCAACTCTGGCAGAAGTAGGCTGCTGGGGCGACGGCTATAAAAAATGTATAAAGTATTATTCAAACTCAGAGTTCTAATCTCCAAATTTCAAACTGAATTTCTTCCACATGGATTCTATTCCGTCTTATGAATGGAGAGGTTTATTACAGTAAAATTAGTCTTCTTCTTCTTCTTGCCTTCATGGATTAGGCTTTTGCCTGTTCCGACTCACAACAGCATTCTACAAAAAAATTAAAATGTTTTGGAGGAATATATTATATCTAAAATTTATAGCTTATACAAGTATAAATGTTATTAATTTTGAATTTCTTTATCAGCTTTCCTATATTCTTATTTGATTTCCTCTATTGCCATCTTTTCCGAGGTCTACCAATGTCTCTTTTTCCTATCGGATGGTAATTAAAATTAGTAAAATTAGTAAGGTAGTAAAATTAGTAGAGAGTGTAAATGAGCTAGTAATCCTGCGAACCTCAAGAATCAAGTAACCATACAATATATTCATTGACTCAAAATTAAAACCAGAATCTACACTCAATCGGGAAATATTTAATGTCACCCTAAAAATTCCTACGGAAATGAACAGATGAAGTCTGAAGAACTGAAGATGAGATGAGTCAGTATTCTTCAACTCTGATTCAACAGACGGATGACTCAAATCGATCGAGTCTTCTATATTGCTCTCATCTTGATTTTAATCAAATTGATTCAGCGCCGGTTGCTCAGAACCAGCTTAAATTTTAATCAAAACTAAATTCACGAGAACCAATCACAGAAGTCTTCTTTTGAGAAATTTTCATCTCTCGTTGAATTGATCACAATTAAAATATAACCGACTTTTGTGCAACGGGGCCTAAACCTTTCAAAACCTAAATGACGACAGCATTGATTGACTGTAAATTCATATGCAGCACCTACGCAATGAATGATGAAAAGACAAGGAATAAAGTAAGATTTACAAATCACAATAATAATTTACAGATCGCAATTAGTCTGCAATTAAAATAGAGGCAGCTGTGGAAAGTTGGAATCAAGACAGCTGTGGACAGCTGCAGCTGAGGGTCACTGCTATGCATGCAGCCCACCCACGTGAAACTCAGTCGGACACATTGACCCAGAAAGCTTGAGCAGACTTCGGCCCAGTAAATAAACCGGTAGGGCACACATACAGATACATTCACCAATGCAGTGCAGCCCATGCTTTGATTGCTCTCTCCTCTCCACAGCCTCAAAGCTGTCTGCTATCGAGATCTAGCAGATGGGTACAAGTTGCGACTTATAATCGTTCCAATAATTTTGTTGCAAATTGACTTAGAATCGTCCAATCTGTTTCAAAAATGTTTCAGGGTAACACAAAAAATTGTTGGGTGTAATCAAGATTTTGGTTGCGAACATGGATTAAGTCATTAGGATTTATTCTCAGAAACGTAAAAAAGTATATTGCGAATAATCAGAATCAGAGGTGTGAGTAAGCTGTAAGGCTGTTATCAAGATTT